>NW_015635560.1:0-862 GCF_001515625.1 Sinocyclocheilus rhinocerous | reverse complement strand
CATCTCTAAAGAGTTTGGACTCCACCAATCCACAGTCAGACAGACAGTTCTGTCCGAGAACTGAATCTCAAAGAGAAAGTGGGTCATGCAGCAAGACCGTTGTCTCAAGCACACAAGTCGTTCTACCAAAGAATGGTTAAAGAAGAACAAAGTTAATGTTTTGGAATGACGGAGTCAAATTCCGGACCTTAATCCAATTGAAATTTTGTGGAAGGACCTGAAGCAAGCAGTTCATAGGAGGAAACTAGAGATGCACCGATTGACCGGCCAGTAATCGGAATCGGCCGATTTTTCGCATGACTGGCCCAGATCGGTGATCGGCCGGTCAGTCTCACGTCTTGCCGATTCTGAGCCAATCCTTTTATTGCCAGCGGCGCAGGCAATGACGTCACAGCCACGCGCACACTCACAGTCGCGTGTAAACATGTCGTTTCAATTTTAATTGCATTCAGTGTAAACTGCGACTGATAATGTATGTCGTGCCAGATGAGGCTTGCACAGCCTGAGTGAGTGTGTGAGAGAGACGGCACACACAAAGTAACTCACAGAAATGTATAGATGCATACTGCGGTAGAAAAAAAAGATATTTACAAAATATGATTTAGGTAAGCAACATTATACGGCCATGATGTTTCCCCGAATATCAATATCAACACGATTGCAATGTGACACTGATTTTATACAATAGTATTTCAATAAACAAGAAGTTAAAATTAAGTGACTTAGATTTTTAGACAAAATATTGACTGTTTTTGCTCAATTTCGCTGACGAAAATAGTTCTGATCAAAGCCACAGCAGAACTGTTGTGCGTCTCCAAGCAACACGCAGCGGTGTTTCGTTACTGAATGAATCCACGTTTTT
>NW_015635559.1:633-923 GCF_001515625.1 Sinocyclocheilus rhinocerous | reverse complement strand
AAGCTGTATAAGTATGGAGTTGCTTTGCTTTTTTCTGAAATGGTGCAATAAATTTTTATATTTTATTATCTGTTGCCTGTGTTACCGTTGTCATATTGTTTGATTTTAATTTAAAAACCCAAATTTCAAATAATATTTGAATTAAATAAAACAGTCACCATGTTTATTGATATATTACCTGATATATAATGTATGTATGTATATAAACAATCGTTTCAGAGCAATTTGTTGTAGCCATGTCTGTCTCTACATGGAATAAGGGGGAACAAGCACCACTTTAATTTACAGCC
>NW_015635559.1:0-253 GCF_001515625.1 Sinocyclocheilus rhinocerous | reverse complement strand
TTTTTTTGCTATAAAAACACCACAGTATACATCCACTGAAATACAAATGTTCTATCATGTATTATTTCTGCGAACAGCTGGAAAGAGGTAAGCTTGTTTTAAGCTGCATTGAACATTAATGTTATATCTTGCAAAGTTATTTGGTGATAGTGGTGTTGGGAAGCTGCTGGTGTGAAGTTGCTGAAATCGACGAATAAGCTTTCATAAAGTAAGCTGACTTGTGAATTATAAATCATAGCTGAAACTCATTAAC
>NW_015635558.1:0-2807 GCF_001515625.1 Sinocyclocheilus rhinocerous | reverse complement strand
AAGAATCAACTTTTTTTTACTTAGAAGATTACACCTCTCTATAAGCCTCTGAAATGAAAATTTTTCTAATTTTTCTAAAATGCCTCAGCAAAATTCCCATTCATTACTTCTACTTAGCCAAAATGTGGTCTTTATAGCCCTCTAAAGTGTAATAATATTATATATCTTTAAAATGCTGCAGCAAGCTGTTTCATATGAGGTATGTATATAGCATGGGACATCCCATATATAAACTGATCATTGCTTTTCTTTAGTTATCAAAAATGGGGTCTTAGTTGGATTCTAACGTGTAATAATGACCCATATCTCGAAAACGCTGCAGTAAAATAGTTCCATATAAGGTGTGCATATAGGATGTCCCATGTACTAACTGATCATTGGTTAATTCTACTTATTAGAAATGGGGTCTTTATAGCCCTCTTAAGTGTAATAATCTGTCATATCTCGAAAACGATGCAGTAAAATGGTTTTATAGGAGGTGTGCATATAGTATGGGATGTCCCATATACAAACGGATTATTGGTTTTCTCTACTTATTAGAAATGGGGTCTTTATAGCCCTCCAAAATGTATTCATGTCTCATATCTCACAAATGCTGCAGTAAAAGGGTTTCATATGAGGTGTGCATATAGTATGGGACGTCCCAACTGATCAATGTTTTTTTTTCCTACTTATTAGAAATGAGGTCTTTATAGTCCTCTGAAATAGAATAATGTTCAATTTCTCAAAAATGCTGCAGCAAAATGGTTTCATATGGGGTGTGCGTATAGTATGGGATGTGCATATAAGAACTGACCATTCATTTCTTCTACTTATTAGAAATAAGTTCTTTGTAGCCCTCTAAAGTGCAATAATGTCCCATATCTCGAAAACGCTGTACTAAAATGTTTTAATATGAGGTGTGCATATAGTATGGGACGTCCCTTATAGGAACTGCCCGTTGGTTTTTTCTACTTATTAGAAATTGGGTCTTTATAGCCCTCTGAAGTGTAATAATGTGTCATATCTTGAATAGTTCCATATAAGGTGTGCATATGGGATGTCCCATGTACTAACTGATCATTGGTTTCTTCTACTTATTAGAAATGGGGTCTTTATAGCCATCTAAAGTGCCATATCTTCTCATATCTCAAAAACGCTACAGTAAAATGGTTTCATATGAGGTGGTCATATAGTATGGGGCATCCCGTATAAGAACTGACCATTGGTTTTTTCTACTTATTAGAAATGGGGTCGTTGTAGGCCTCTGAAGTAGAATAATGTCCCACATCTCCAAAATGCTGCTGTAAAATGGTTTCATATGAGGTGTGCATATAGTATGGGACATCCCGTATAAGAACTGACCATTAGCTTTTTCTACTTATTAGAAATGGGGTCTTCATTGGTCTCTGAAATAGAATAATGCCCCATATCTAAAAAATGCTGCAGTAAAATGTTTTTATATGCGGTGTGCATATAGTATGGGACGTCCCGTATAAGAACTGACCATTCATTTATTCTACTTATTAGAAATGGGTTGTTTATAGCCCTCTAAAGTGACATATGGTCCCTTATCTCAAAAATGCTGCAGTTAAATCGTTTCATATGAGGTGTGCATATAGTATGGGACGTCCCTTATAAGAACTGACCATTGGTTTTTTCTACTTATTAGAAATGGGGTCTTTATAGCCCTCTAAAGCAACATATAGTCCCATATCTCAAAAATGCTGTAGTAAAATTGTTTGATATGTGGTGTGCATATAGTATGGGACATCCCGTATAAGAACTGACCATTGTTTTTTTCTACTTATTAGAAATTGGGTCTTTACAGCCCTCTAAAGCATCATATAGTCCCATATCTCAAAAATGCTGCAGTAAAATGGTTTCATATGAGGTGTGCATATAGTATGGGACATCCCGTATAAGAACTGACCATTGTTTTTTTCTACTTATTAGAAATTGGGTCTTTACAGCCCTCTAAAGCATCATATAGTCCCATATCTCAAAAATGCTGCAGTAAAATGCTTTGAAATGAGCTGTGCATATAGTATGGGACGTCCTGTATAAAACTAACCATCAGCTTCTTCTACTTATTAGAAATGGGGTCTTTATAGGCCTCTGAAGTTTAATAATGTCCCATATCTCAAAAACTATGCAGTAAAATGTTTTCATATGAGGTGTGCATATAGTATGGGACATCCCGTATAAGAACTGACCATTGTTTTTTTTTACTTATAAGAAATGGTGTCTTTATAGCCCTCTAAAGCACCATATAGTCCACTATCTTAAAAATGCTGCGGTAAAATGGTTTGATATGAGGTGTGCATATAGTATGGGACAGTCCGTATAAGAACTGACCATTGATTTTTTTCTGCTTATTAGGAATGGGGTCTTTATAGGCCTCTGAAGTAGAATAATGTCCCATATCTAAAAAATTCTACAGTAAAATGGTTTCATATGAGGTGTGCATATAGTATGGGACATCCCGTATAAGAACTGACGATTGTTTTTTTCTCCTTATTAGAAATGGGGTCTTTATAGGCCTCTGAAGTAGAATAATAATAACCCATATCTCAAAAATGCTGCAGTAAAATCGTTTCATATGAGCTGTGCATATAGTATGGGACATCCCATATAAGAACTGACCATTGTTTTTTTCTGCTTATTAGAAATGGGGTCTTTATAGCCTCTAAAGCAACATATAGTCCCATATCTCAAAAATGCTGCAGTAAAATGGTTTCATATGACGCGTGCATATAGTATGGGACGTCCCTTATGAGAAGTGACCATTGTTTTTTTCTACTTATTAGAAATGGGGTCTTTATAGC
>NW_015635557.1:0-1141 GCF_001515625.1 Sinocyclocheilus rhinocerous | reverse complement strand
TCCACATGAATATATGAATTTAATTGCACTCATGCCACCTCTGAGTCTGATTAAACGTCTGAAAATGTACCTACAAGCCACTTGTGTGTTCTTCTGTGCGACCTCTGTAGTATAAATTAATTTATTAATACTAATTTCATATGATTGGTAACTTATTTGTCTTATTCTACTTCTTATTATATTGTTTTAGATAGAAATTTTAAAAAGCTTATAAACATAAATTTTTTAATTTGACAGATGAAAATGATGCCATTACAAAGGTAAAAAGAAGATACTCCTGTAAGTCACTTTAAGGAGTGAAATGTCACCTCGTATTTGGAAGGCTAATTTTTTATCAGAATTTGATTATTGATCAGAAGGTGCTCCTATTTTTTTTTTAATTAGGAGGACAAGCGCTCCTAAAAAGAAAAGTAAGCATAGAGTGTATCAGAGAAAGCTGAGAGTGTATCAGTATATTAGATCCGTGCATGAGGTCTTAAAGAGACAGCAGCCTAAATAAACCTGCTGCTGCCTTTCATTATACAGTGAAGACTATCCAGTGTTATTTTACAGTTGAGTATAGATTATAGTTAGACCTAACTGAAAACATTTCTTGTTTTTGTTTGTGCTATTGATTGTCATTTAATTTATTTGTTCTTATTTTATTTACTATTGTCTTTTTTTAGTTAAAATAAGGCCATGTTCACACGTACACGTGTATTTTTATAAACTGAGTTTTCCTTCTTCCGTTTAAAAAAAAAAATCTCCACCCACATTAAAACGCAAACGCGTGGTCCATGAGAAATAGTCCTGCCACCACAGCTGGAAAAAATCCTAGAGGAAACACTGCATGCATTTTAATAAAATTAGAAAAATGCATTTACAAAGGTATAAAGAAAATGCCCCTGAAATCACTTTGAGTCAAATGTCAGCTCGTATTATGAAGGCTAATTCTTGATCAGAATTTTTGATTATTGATAGGTAGGTGCTCCTAAATTTTTTTAATTAGGAGGGCAAGCGCTCCTAATTACAAGACAAACACTGCTCTTAAACTGGGTGTGTGACGGGTATGGCTGTGGAATGGGGTTTGGCTGAGGAAAAATTTTCCTTTTTTTTGTTTTTTTTGCTTTAACCCCATAATTTTTGCACATCAGGGAGCCGC
>NW_015635556.1:0-3378 GCF_001515625.1 Sinocyclocheilus rhinocerous | reverse complement strand
TAAAAGCGCTATATAAATAAAGGTGACTTGACTTGACTTCTTTGGAGACATTGTTCCAGAGCAAGTCCTGTGCATGCTGCCATACGACGCATGTTGATAGGCGCGCTCTTGCTCTTGCTCAGGTCGATGTTGTGCGCGCACACACGTTCTTCCGGGAGAAGTGCCCATACAAGGAACTCCTCTCTTTATGACGTCATGAAGAGCCACGATCGAAAAAAAACTTTTCAAAACTTGTATGAACCCGGAAGGAGTGTATTTGGCACAGAAATACTCTCTCATACGTCCAAATCATTTTTTTGAAACTTTGGCCATGTTTAGCATGAGAATCCAACTCTTTAACGGAGTAAATAACTCAGCATGCATGAAATAGCATTAGACACCCCCCCCCCTTAATTTGTTCAGTGTATTCAAGCTCTGTTTCTTTCAGTTCTTTGTCAATGCTTATGTTGTGCCACTTGTTCTGTTCTTTATTGGAGTGTTTTGTTTTGAGGGTTTGTTAAATAAATCTGATACTGCTGCAAATAGATCCATTTTCTCACTTTATTGCAAACTACACATGACAATAACAAAGCATGTTTACGTATTTTATATAATAAAACAGAATGACAAGAATAAAACCTATGGGGAGGAACTCCATCTTTGAGTCGATCTAATCCTCACACTGCTGGTCTTGAAGATGAACTTCCAACTGTAGATGGTGTTTCTTTGTTGTGTCTCTCGTTGCGTTGCAATACATCAGGTCTAAAAGACACATTAAATCAAGTGAGATTTCAAATGAGCGACAAACGTGAAATGAAAAGTGAAGCCCAATGTCAAGATCACTAAAATGACTGTTGAACTCAATCCCATCAAATCTGGTTGACAACTGCTGTGCATGATTACGATCTATTTTAATGTTATGAAGATGATTTGTATTAGAAATAACTAGTGCTGTCAAATCAATTAAAAAATATGAACTAATTAGTCAAATTTTCCTGAAATTAATCGTGATTAATCCCACCTCACAATAAAGTTTTTAAATATACTTTTATATTGCAATAATTTCACATTTAATCTTGAAATTAATGTACAAACACCATAAAGACAGTATATTAACCATTTCAGAGACATGTTCTTAAATGTAACTCTTATAACATCTTTTTTGCAGTTTGTAACGTAGCTATCCTTCAATGTAAACAGTCTGCAAAATTGTTATTCAAAAAAAAGTGCATGATAAAGATATCGTCTCTCAAAAGAAAGAGTCGACTCAGAGCCGCCTTAACGAGTCGTCATATTTTCAAATCTTCTGCCCGTTACCGATATACGTCACTAGGTAACATATTAGCATAATCCCGCCTGCCTGCGAAATACGAACACTCGGACTTGCCCACAAACACTTCCGCCGGTTAGTGTGTTTACATCATATCAAGAAGACACTGTTCCGCGCTGTGAAAGCACGTTTGTTTTGTTTTACATTGCCGAAAGATGATGGTGTGAAAAATCAGTGGTTCAAATTCATTTTTTCCATGATACCACAGCAATGCAATTTAAACCTTTTGTTGTGTGCTCCTCATTTTACCAAGGACTGCTTCTCTAATCTTGGCTTTTATCTTCGTTGGCTTCTAATCTTCTTTATTTGGACCAACAAGTATGATTATAATACGTTATGTGTACATTTTCAACCGAGTTCTCAAAATATCAAGGTTTATATGCTATTATTCCATGGTCTGTATGATTACTGAATTCTGATTGGCTGGCAGGTGTGCAGTAAAACCGATTAATGCACAGGTAGTTCCAAGTCAGTTTAAACACCGTTCTATATTAATACGCTGCTTTAATTGATGCACACTAACCAACACGCATCACTCGCACATCGCAGATCGCACATAAACTTGTTGTCAGCGCTTCCCCGCGATTTTTATTAATAAAATAGCCTAGATACTAGATCGCTACATTATATTCCTCAGCAACGATGGTAAAAAGACTGTTTTTGAAGTAATTGTTTGTAGAGAGAGACACGCAGATATACACAACTGTCATCTCTCTCTCTCTCTCGATCGATAATTAATTGAAATAAACGCTAGAATTCATTCTAATAAATGTGATCTTACCGCACTATTTCATCTGTGTCTGATTTGAAGCGGGCAGAATGCTAGCGCTAACGTTCCGTAACTGACTAAAATAACTGTCATTTTTACCCATTCGGTGAAATATTGCGCTGCAAAGAGCAATACTAGTTTCAACTTGTCTATAACTTGGCAAATGACCATGGAGTAAGCGGGATAATCAACAGCTAAATGATTTTAATGCACGGCTAGCAGTTGATTATCCCTTACATATGTGAAGTACACCTAGTGCAGCTTTAGGTTTCTTACGGAAATAGTTCTGATAATTCGCTGTGAACCCACTATTTCCTAAGAATGTGTTGATTAATGTAGACTGTCATTGTTGTAATTACTTTGTGTAATAATAATTACCCTTAAAAATCGCGTTCCGGGGTGTAAAATGCACACTTTTTGTCAGGGTTCCCCTGGTAAATTTGCATTCCAGGGCTAAATATGACGTTATTGGGGTTGCTTCAACCCGCAACATCAAAAACAACCGCAGACTTGGCAACACAGATAGTAGCGCTCGCTAACTTGCTCGAGTACTCCTCTCTGTACCAATCACAACAGACTTGGCCAGCCGACCAATCAGAGCAGAGTAGGCTTGTGGAAGGGAGGGGTTTACAGACCTTATGCTAGGGACGCACAATATTATCGGACTGATATCGGACTCGGCTAATAATGGCTTTAAATGTAAATATCGGCATTGCCCAATATGAAAAAATATGCCGATATGTCTTGCCGATAAGAGGAATACGTTAACTCGCATGTGCTCAGGGTGTGCTAGCGATTAGATCATGTCAGCAGTGTTGCTCATTCTTGAAGCAAAGTTTTTAAAAAGTTTTTTAAAAAGAATTAAATCTCTTTTCAGGCAATTCATTAAAATCTTTCCAAGAAATATCACGCCAATATAGTATACCACAGTCCAATTTTTTAAAAATACCTTCAACTGCGCCATTCCACAGTCCAATTTTTTAAAAATACCTTCAACTGCGTCATTTCATAAAACCTTTGTCTGATAATGGTAAATTGAGATTTGAACTTACTGCCATAGAACAAATTGTAATAAACAGTTTTTCTAAGGGGTTAATATCTAAAATATATAATGCTCTGGTTAATTCATGTACTTCCTCTTTAGAAAGTTTGAAGAGCGTGTGGGAAAAAGATTTAGGTCACGGGATTGATAATACGGATTGGTCCGTCATATGTAACAATTTGTTCTCTAAATGTACTTCATTGCGGATTCACAAACTCAATTATAAATTCATTAACAGAGTTTACCTTACACCTTTAC
>NW_015635555.1:0-887 GCF_001515625.1 Sinocyclocheilus rhinocerous | reverse complement strand
ATCTGCTGTGAAGACTGCATTCGCAAACAGCTCTACTGTGACAGCTCGGATGTTACGGCCCATAAAAGTAAATTTCACAACTGAACAACTGCAAGATAGTTGTGGAGGGATTCTTTTGGCCCATACCTCCAACAACCTTCAACAAGAATCAATGGTAAGTCCAGTGCAACAATTATAAATAAAAATACTATATATTGTTTACAGATTTACCACACCCCAAATACATGTTTTGTCCCTCCAGGACATCTACACCAGGTGATGTGTGAGGAGGACCGTCAGAGACTCCAGCCACCCGAGCCATGGATTGCTCTCACCGTTACCATCAGGCAGAAGTTATCACAGAACCTTCACCAGCAGACTGCGAGACAAGTTCTTTCCACAGGCAATCAGACTGAACTGAACTCGTACCAGTAACACCACACACACCCCACCAGCCTCATATGCACTGCGCTCTATCACTTACACTTACTGGACTCTGACTCACTATTATTCTGCACCCTGACATTCTGTTTGCACTAATTCATACCGTGCTGCACTGCAAAGGTATATGTGTACTGTGATTAATGTGTTTATTATTGTTTTCATTTCATGCTCTCTGTATAGTATAATATTTACCATATGTTGTTCTCTACCTGTATTGAGTCCCTTATGTGTGTTGCATATATATATTCAATACTTTTCATCCATAATGTCATGCTGCAGTTTGCACAAAAGACTTTCACCACCTGTACACTTGCGTTCATGATATTGTGACAATAAAGTGATTTGATTTGAATTGGTCACATCTTTTGTTCGTCAGTTGTACTGTAGGGTGCTGGATAACAACTGCAAATTGTTTAAGTCAAGCAAGAGGAAGAAAACCAGGAGAGCTCTGATGATGAGAAGGA
>NW_015635554.1:0-899 GCF_001515625.1 Sinocyclocheilus rhinocerous | reverse complement strand
ACAACGTCACTGGTAGTAATTAGTCTTTGGTACACAGCACACTTCACCTTGGGAATCACAATATCTGTAATACTGATGAGTCCTCTTTGCGCAATACAGTATCTTTGAAACGCTCTTGGAAAATGTGGTCAGCGCTCCTAAACCCTCCCCAGCATTATCTAACTACACAAATTCAATCTGTCTAGCTATCTTCATTGCCGGACAAACCCTAATGGTCTCGAGCAACACAAAGTGTCCCCATCTTCCCCTGAACGCGAAAAGCCCGTCACGTTCACTCAGCCGAAAACCCTTCCTCTCACCTGTTCTCCTCCTTAAATGTCCTCCAGGTGAGTTCAATTATCCATACATTCAGTCAATCAGAAGAGAACATGCTGCAAAAAGGTTCCCATAGGCGGGGCCAAAGCCCAACTAAGAAAAGAAATCCCCCAGCGTTCATCACACTATTTTAGCATTAAATTGACCTGCATTCTATTATTATTACACATCCAGTTAAAAGATTTTGTACTTTTTTTTTTTTTTTGAAAGAAGCCTCTTATGTTCACCAAAGATGCATTTATTTTATTGAAAATGCAGTATAATTTCATATTATGAAACTATATTTAACTATTTTAAAATATAACTTATTTTTGTGATGCAAAGCTGAATTTTCTCAGCAGGATATGATTGAATCATTCTAATATGCTGATCTGCTGCTCAAGAAACATTTATTACTATTATTATCAAAGGTGAAAATGGTTGTACTGCTTCACGTTTTTGTGTAAACCATGGTGCACTGCCATTCAAAATGGTAAGTTTGTGGTAAGTAATAATTATTTTATTTGTCTAGGAGACATTAAATTGAAAAGTAACAGTACAGCAGAGTTCCTATACATTTTCCATTTCAAAATTCCATACATTTT
>NW_015635553.1:165996-172384 GCF_001515625.1 Sinocyclocheilus rhinocerous | reverse complement strand
ATATCGGACATTATTACACTTTAGAGGAGTATAAAGATCCCATTTTTTATAAGTATAAAAAAACTATGGTCAGTTTGTTTATGGGACATCCCATACTATATGCACACCTCATATCAAACCATTTTACTGCAGCATTTTGGAGATATCGAACATTATTACACTTTAGAAGGGTATAAAATTCCCATTTCTAATAAGCAGAAAAAAACAATGGTTAGTTGGTGGAATGGTTACTGGTGGAAAAGGGAATTGCACGGCCAAAATTATCATTGTTTTTGTAATAACTTTTTCCATCATGGAGATGGAGACATAAAAACAGTGTTATTTTGAAGTGGAAGACAGTGCACTAGTTTCACAACCTTTCATTTCACCCTTACTAGTGGAAAAGGGAATTGCATGTCCAGAATTACCATTATTTTTGTAATCGCATTTTTTGTAGGGGAGACAGGGACATAAAAACAGTGTTATTTCGAAGCGGAAGAAAGGGCGCAAATTTCACAACCTTTACTTTAACCCCTACTGGTTTAAAAGGGACCTGCATGTCCAAAAAATAACAGTCTTTTTGTAATATGTCTAATTTCAGCAAAACAGAAACAACATATTTCACAACCTCTCTTTTCTCCATTTCTACCTGTGTGCATAGGGAATTGTATGTTCAAAACTAATGTTGGTCATTTCTTTTTTTTCATCATTTTCCACAACCTTTCATTTGCCACTTTCATTTAGTTCAATAAAATGTACCTGTTCAAAATTTCCCAGTTGTTTTGAATTTTTTCCAGGAGCCCATCCAAATAAATTTCAGATCTACAGTCATGTGGATACAACTTATGTTTATGCAAACAGAAAGAATGAAAGAATGATGCATCTGATTAAAATGTATATATTGTTACAAAAAGGAAAGCAATGTTGTGTCTCCATTTCAACAACAGTCAGTGAATAAAATAAAATTGATAAAATTAAGTAAAAAAAATCAAATAAAAATATGTATTGATATACACAACTTTGGAGTATCACGTAGGTAAGTCTGTTTTACTCACAGACTGCAAATATAAATATAACAAATATAGCTTTCTAAATGATTAAAATTAAAACATAACATTTGCAATAATGTTACTTCGATTGCAAAAGCATTACATTTCAGTTTGACTAATTATGTCATTAATTTTATAATTTACAACAGGGGCTCTATGTGTAATAGCTAATATAATTAGCCAATTGCTATTAAAAATGACACAAACCCATGTGTTCAGACCCACACATCCAGGAGGAGAATGTAGGCCACAAAAGGAGCAATGTTCCTTTGGGTTGAACACTGTAAACACAATATTACAAATCAGTTTTCTCTTTAAACTGTTCAAACTTTAACATACGAATAGATAGATAGACGGACGGATGGACGGATTGATAGATGCAAAACATACCTGATGCTTGTAGGATTGTTACAGTCATGTCCTTACGAAGCTCTGTGAGGCTGCGCTTACATGAAGGTATCATGATTTTCGATGGTGTCTGAGGAAAAGCCCGCACTATGTGTTTTTTGATAAATATGGACAAAATCGTCCAGCCTTGTGAACCGACGTCTTTGAAAGCGCACACGCTTCAGGTCCCACTGGCTTTTCTCCATGATGCCTTGTGTTTTATTGTCACTGGTATAATTCTAAAAGAAATCAAATAAAATAAATTCTCACAATGTGTAAAACATACACATAAAGTTTTAAAGAACAGATTTAAAGCACTGAAGCACAGACCTGTGTGTCCAGCTGACAGCATCTCAAATTTCTTTGACAGATTTTGGTAGGCAGGACCCTTTCCATGGCGGCTCAAATCTCCTGAAAGACAGTAAAATTGTGTAATTACTTACATTTATGGTTATGAATATAATACATTGAATGTGTATATAAATAAATATTTTGTGTTCAGGACGTGATTATTAATGTAATTATATTGCTTATTTGTTATTTTTTATACCTATGTTATGTCTCACAGTTATGATGCATTAGACACTTTGACAGAAACACGGCAGCGAGTTTTCACTCCTCAGCATTTTCCATTCGTTAACTGTTAACCCAGATAGCGACACCTGCTCTCGCCTTTTGACAGGATGTCAGTTAACCGTTTATACTTTGGAAGCGGCGTTGGCTTTTTGAATTTTCAAACAGTCAACCTCGCCTCGTAAAGCTTCCATCTTCAAATTAAACTCATTAACTTCAATAAATTGTTTAACCCTCTTCATCAACCGTTTATTTACACGTTCATGTTGCCGAATTATCCGAAGAAGTTCCTTAGCCATCAGAATCATGTCTTGCGTTTCTTGTCTGGTTATTTCTGCTTCTCTTCTTCTCCATCCTGTTCTTCTTTTTTTCGTTTTGGTGATGTCTCCTCTGCATTGACTCTATAAGTAGATCATTAATAGGGATTTCCAGTTTACTTTTTTGATTCAGTTTTCTAATATGTGGAGTTTGACCGGAAAATTGAATAATTTCTACTTCACCCTCTCTTTCCATTTTTCGCGTCAATCTACTCTGTAATTTCAGAATTATTTTTTCAGCACAGTCCATAAACATATACCCAATTCGTTCACTACTAAACCATTTTTCAATATACACATCAAAAATATTTCCCTTTCTCCTGATTAAGGTAACTTCACGAAATTGACGTCTGTTTAACTCATATTCATTTCTTGGATATTCGTTGATGAACAATTGACTTGGTCCGTCCCTTTCCACATATGTCTCCAGAACTTCAGACGAGAAGAAGATTTTCTCTAGCGAATCCGATGCGAATTTAATCACTTCCAGAAACACTTCAAAAGTCATTCCAGCCTTTCGGCCGTCTTCCCTCACAATTACTGCAGCCATCTGTAGAAAAGGCGACAATCGTCAAAATAAGAGTCATAGGTACCTGTATTGCATATTTCATCTTTTACAACTTTATCTTCATCATTTCCAATACCAGTTGCTTTCATTTGTCTTAATTCGATAATTTGGAATACAATTCTCTGTGCCTTACTTATAATTTCTGGTCTATCATTCTGTCGTCCGGGAATACATAATTTTATCCACCATGGTATCATATACATTCCATAATTGTCTTTTTCTAATATAATTTCAGTAAAACCACATAATTTCAATTCATTTTTTATGTCTGCCCCCACTCTTACACTCATGGCATGAACTAGTTGCCATATTGAAACAAAAGCTTTAAAACCGTTTTGAACCATTGTTTCAGGATTATTCATACACATTATACATCAGCGTTGGCCGTCAATTAATTCAAAATATACTTTTCCAGTGTACCCTTTACATTCCATACAATATTGATCACTCTTGTGATGTTTCCACCTATACAAGAAATCATCCTCCACTCTTTCCTGTTTCATCTGTTCCACGCCTGAAAGAACCATCTGTAAATCATGCAGATATGGAATCAGAATTAACTATGGCAATTTGTCCAAAACATTTCCTGCATTTCTTCAGAGCTATTTTCATTTTATCCCATCTGTTCATCAGTATAAGAATGCCTAGGAACACTATGTTGTCATTGCTTAAGAAAAATCCCAGCATAAAAACAGTTAATGTCATAAGGCCAATAAAAATCCATACGTTCGCTTCCTTTCCATAACGAAACATTAATATTCCAATCAGATACAATGCACTAGTTACTCAGGCAACTAAGTAGAAGGTGCCACCAGAGATTCTTGTTAAGACCTTGAAGAAGCATCCATAAAATAAAAGCCCCAATTTCCCCACTAACCTGAAGCAACTCGTCAGAGGAACCTGCAGAATCCTCCTCAGGCTGCCCGTTAGTTTCGTTTGGTGTCCCTCTTATTGAATCGTTGGATGCCATTCTATCGTTATCAATTTCGATCTCTGTTGGACTTTTTTAGCAGCAATTGGTTTAAATGGTAATTGTTTTCAAGTATATCCCTCAATTACCCAAATGTTCCTTAGTTTTCAGTCGCAAGTGAGTCTGTGCCCTCGCCTCGCGAGCTTTTTCCCTATACTCTTCTAACACCTTTAACTCCTCCTATTTCCTTTTCTGCAACTGTCTTACAACAGTGGTTTTTCCGTTATGCTTTTTGTTCTCCTTCTGAAACGTCCGTGCCCCTTAGCTTGAAAATGTATTAGTTTCTCTAAAATAGCTAACTCATCTCCTTTATTCTCTTTTCTAGATAACATTCGTTGTCCTACAGATGCACAAAAACATTTCAGCACAATAAATAATAATACTAAGCCTAATATTATCAATCCTCCATAAAGCACATACCAACCTATTTTAACCAGGAAGTTGACCAATCCCGTCCACATGTCCATTGTAACGAAATTAAATACAGCTTTGGCTGCCGTTTTTATTCCTGAGATACCCTGTTCAATAAATTCCCCTGGGCTTTCGAACCACCGAGGTCCACCGGGGATCTTTTGACCTCTAATTTGTGTACTGCTGTTACAGAGATCATTTTTCAACCAGTTTAAACCCAAATAATAGTTTTTATCCTTACCTTTACACCAATTTTCCTTCCAGTCCTTTCTATCAATAGTCAATGATAAATCATCAATTGCTATTGCATCTAGTTTTGTCAGAGGTACGTTATTTCCTCCTTTTGGGACTCTGTATCTCAACATGCTATTAATTGCAATATAAACAGGCCCATGGAACATTTTCTTCAAATATTTCTCATTGCTATGCCAGTATTTCATTTTTACCGTACTTTTCAGTTTAACCTTTGGCGTTCTGACCATGTAATATATATTTTTGCCTGTATTTAAGTTATCTAACCATTTCCAAAAATCCTTTGTTTTATTTTCTATTAAAAATATCCAAAATATTATACTCATCCACTTGTAGATCCGTCGCTGCCTCCTCAATTTTTTGATGACTTGCTTCGCTTCTCCAAGCTCCTCCGAGATACTCTCCAGTGATGGCGTTCTTTTCATATTTCTGCAAGCACAGGTTAGTTCTTAGGCCCAATTAAGAGCCGTCGGGACCTCCTCAAGATAGCATGCCGTATCACTTTCACTTCGGGTTGCTTTTCGTGCAACTCCACCTGTATTCCTCCGATCCAGTCATAGTCTGGATGCGCACATGATAATAAATTTATTTTAAAATGCATTATAACAGTGAAAATGTCCTTCGGTTCCTCTGTGACCTGTTCGTTATCATAGGGAACCCCGGTTATGTATGTCTCATCTACCGGACACCACACTCTGTGCTTTTCTAAGTCGTTCGCCAGCGACACGGTCAGCTGCACAAACTTCTCCTTCCTGGTAGATCGCCTCTTTTCCTTTGTGATATTAGAACGCGGCTGCGTTCCTCGATAATCTTTATGATAAGGCGGGCTGTTTTCCCATCCGCCTCCTTGTGCTAGTTCAATAGCTAAGTTCCCCCAGCTACGCACCTGCCATTGTTCGCCGAGTTTAACATATACCCAAGCGATTTTTCCCCGGGACCCCTGTTTCAGGTCCACTTCAGGAAAACATTTCAAGATCGGCTCATGCCAGAGTGTCAGATGCCACCTTGTGGACTCTAAGTCCGTTAGGGTCAAATCCTTTTCGCGATCTCTCCTTTTTATTTCTCGGACTAATTCTTCTCTTTCCGAAAGAGCCCTGTCCTTAATCTCCTCCCTGTCTCTGGGTAGCATTGGGACCCTTGCGTCCAAAAATGCAGCCCTCTCATGTTCTTGCATACCTAGATAAGGATGCCTAGAGAACCTGGATATTATTCCATCCTGAAATAGCCTAATCCCAACGGTTTGAGAACTCTCAAAGTCTCCCAAACCGACCGTGAAGATATTAAAGTCCGTTCCTTTGCCTTGCAGATCAAACAAAACCACGCAACCTTGCCGTTCCAAGTACAATTACAACGTTCACCAAAATTCCCGGACACTCTGTATGAGTCTATCCGTATTTTAGGATGACCGGGTCGGCAGTCTGCACATATAAGGATGCCTGATACTTCAGTGTGGGTCTGTCTATACATAGTCCATTCAACTCCAATGTCTTTTTTCTCATCACATAAGGATGCCTGATACTTCAGTGTGGGTCTGTCTATACATAGTCCGTTCAACTCCAATGTCTTTTTTCTCATCACAGAAAGACAGAGTTGGCATGGCGCATAACTGGCTGCATATTATACAGCAATATGGTCTCACCGTGGTTTCTATGACTTTGTCACTTGTTCCGTCAAAGCCTAGAAATCTCTCTATCTCCGGTTCCAGCCATAGAAAAGCCCTTGATCCATGCTTACCGTGCTCAACCCGTATTAAGCCCTTTCGATTTATGATAGCTATTATAGCTTCCATTTCTTATTTCTTTATTAGGTCCTTGTTACTCTGAATACCGTTATTCTGTAACTCTACTGTATTGGACCCCGTTATTGATTTAACTGTATCAAT
>NW_015635553.1:162381-163500 GCF_001515625.1 Sinocyclocheilus rhinocerous | reverse complement strand
GCTGATGTGTGAGAAAGGCAAGAGCGCACCTCCCCCCCTCATTGGAGAGTGTTAGTGTGACTTCATCCTCTCTCTCTGAAACCTCAACCTGCAAGGGAATTGTCTCATCACGCCTCTCGAGTGCACCACTATTAAGGGACATTCTGATTTTCAAACGGGCGTGTTCCATCTTTTCTGTCCATTTCCATTTTCCTTCTTTTGTTCCCTGATAGAGAACTTTTGCCTCCCTAGAATATTTGGGTATTAACTCCCTGATATAATTCAGGGTTCCTAACAGCGATTGCAGCTGTTTCCTGGACTGAGGGGGCCTTGTCTGTTCCATTTCCTCTAGCTTCACTCTAGTGCTCGTTGTTAGTGCTTTTGTGTCCTTACCCAGTTTAAATCCTAGGAAATCTACCTCATGTTTTCCAATTTCCATCTTTTTCAGGCTAGGTTTTAAACCAGCCTCAGTTATTCTGTCTAGAGTCTGCTCTAGCAATTTCAAGTGTTCTGCCTCATTCGTCGACGATATCAAAATATCATCCAATATATACTGTAACTGGAATTCCTGATAAAATGTTCTTTATTGCTGCCATAAATTCATTTGGCGCATTCCTCAGCCCTTGGGCCAAGCGTTTCCATACATAATGGTCACTTCCAAAAGTAAAAGCAGTTTTTAATTGACTCTCCTCCGCCAGAGGGATGCTCCAAAATCCGTTAGCTAGGTCAATTTTTGACAGCCAGTTTTTCTCTCTGCCTATTTCTGCACTCGCTTCACCGCAGTTAATTAAATATCTATTATCAGGTACAGTAACCTTATTTAAGGCCTTATAATTAGTTACTAATCTCCAGGAACCGTCAGGTTTTGGCACCGCTTGCAAAGGAGCGTTAGTGGGTAACTAACGAATTCCGGGGAATTCCCCGGAAATCCCCCTTGGATCACATGTTCGTATTCAGGTTGAACTTTACCGCAGTCGTTCTTGCTCCTTGAATAACTGTTCATATATTTTCTCAGAATCTTTTCCAGCTCCCCTTTATTGCTCAATTCTGATTCTCTTACTAGCCTTTTTATTTCTTTATCTTGATCAACAACTCCTATTCTGCCAATTTTGATTAAATCATCCGGGCACAGGAGATTTT
>NW_015635553.1:159991-161270 GCF_001515625.1 Sinocyclocheilus rhinocerous | reverse complement strand
AATTCCTTGCTCTGTCAGCTCTTTAATTGTCTCGGCAATTTCTTTTTCTGCTAAGCTGTTAATTTTATATTGCCTTTGGGGGGGGGGAATTCCCCGGAATTCCCCCTTGGATCACATGTTCGTATTCAGGTTGAACTTTACCGCAGTCGTTCTTGCTCCTTGAATAACTGTTCATATATTTTCTCAGAATCTTTTCCAGCTCCCCTTTATTACTCAATTCTGATTCTCTTACTATCCTTTCTATTTCTTTATTCTGATCCACTACTCCTATTCTGCCAATTTTAATTAAGTCGTCTGGACACAGTAGATTTTCGCTTCCAAGAACTACATTTATTTTCTTTTTTCTCCAAACATCTTTATTTCTCGAATTACCATCAAAATCCTCTAATGTAATTACTTCTTTAAATTCGTCATGTTTTTCTGTGGGTTTAATAACGCTGTGATCAGCTCCCGTATCAATTCTAAAAGTAGTATCATCATATGTCTTGTATAATCTTTGATTAATTTCTTTCGTTCTTAATAGAGCTTTCTTTAGGGGAGCCAAAACCTGCTATTCCTCCTTAACTTCAGCGTCTTTCTTTCTGTTTCTCTTTCTCTTGACTTGCACTTCCTCTGTCTCCGCAGGGGCTCTTTCCTGCTTGTCTTGTATTTTGACTCTGCCTATTTTAGCCTCAGGCCTGCTTTTTCCTCTTTCTGATATGATCCGTGCTCTTTCTTCAGCACTCAATTTGTTCCATTTTTCGGGACTTATGTAATTCCCCTTTTCCCTATTATTATCATTTCGATTTGTTCTAGGCCTCGACTGATCCCTAAATCTTTTTTCTCCCTGCGATGCATTTTTAGGGCTGTTTCTTTCTCCCCTCTCTGGCCCTTTTTTCCACTTTTCATCTGCTCTGCGCTCTGTGCGGAACGGGGGCCTGGTCTCTCGCTCATGGCAATTGTATGGCTTTCTCTCACGGCTTGACCGCCTGGGCGGGTCCTTTTGCCGTGGTGGTTTATTATTCGATTTTTCTCTGTCTGTCTGAATTATTTAAGTTTTCCTGTCATATCGAATTAAAGCCTTCTCCAATTCTTCTGGAGAAGTCTCTGGACCATAAAGGAGAAATTCTTTTGCCCCCACCAGAGCATTTCTTTTTACTCCCTGAAAAATATGTTTCAAGATCCCCTCGACGCCTTTTATAGCTATTTCCTGACAGGCTGTTAAAGAGCCTACTGTTCGCCATTTCTCCTCAAATCGTTCTTGTTCGACTTCATCTTTATTAGTAGGTATTAACCCTTC
>NW_015635553.1:153269-158907 GCF_001515625.1 Sinocyclocheilus rhinocerous | reverse complement strand
GTTTGTCGAATCACCATATACAAATGGTTTCGCTTTATTAAAAACAATAACTCATAAGCAAATATCAAGAAAGTAACAACGTATAGTCTTCACCCGATTTCGGCCCCGCAAAATCATAAAGCACTGGATTATATAGGAGAGGGCGTATACAATATTTCTCTCCTGCAAAGCATCTATTAAAATCTCCCCTATTGGATAAAAGCAAGTTACACTAAACACTTGGTCACACCCCTTGCCTCAGCAGGTTGCGATACCATTCCATCATAACATCAAGCACAGCATATACACACACGTGCATCTCAAAAAATATATGCGAAGAAGTTCAAACAGAGTTTATCTCCTATATGCTAACACAGGATGTCTGACCTTTTCTGTTTAACCACAATTCCGCATCTTCTTTACTACACAATAACAACACCTTTTCAAAAATATACGAGCGAGTTTTCACAACTCTACATTTTCCATATGTTAACTGTTAACCCAGATAGCGACACCTGCTCTCGCTTTTTGACAGGATGTCAGTTAACTGTTTATATGTTTATACTTTGGAGGCGGCGTTGGCTTTTTGAATTTTTAAACAGTCAACCTCGCCTCGCAAAGTTTCCATTTTCAAATTAAACTCATTAACTTCAATAAATTGTTTAACCCGTTTCATCAACCGTTTATTTACACGTTCATGTTGCCGAATTATCCGAAGAAGTTCCTTAGCCATCAGGATCATGTCTTGCGTTTCTTGTCTGGTTATTTTTGCTTCTCTTCTTCTCCATCCTTTTCTTCTTTTTTTTTCGTTTTGGTGATGTCTCCTCTGCATTGACTCTGTAAGTAGATCATTAATAGGGATTTCCAGTTTACTTTTTTGATTCAGTTTTCTAATATGTGGAGTTTGACCGGAAAATGGAATAATTTCTACTTCACCTTAGAAACCATGTGGGTGTTTTTAACTAAAAGAGGTTTAATTTTCTTTTGAAGGATGGTTCATAAAAGACAGCAATGTTTCAGTAAAATCATTGCATGATAAACATAATGTCTGAGTTAAATAGGACCTTTACTAATGTACACTTACTGTTTCTTACAGAAGACTTTGGCATTCCTCATCACATGGCTCAAGCACCGATGAAGAATTGGTACCTTCATTTTCCCATCCTTCAACTTCCCAGTGACAATGTCATAATAGACTTGGAGCAACTGGCCAAGAGATACTCTACAAAAACTATAGGCAACAGCCTGAAGTAAAACAAGGGACCCATCACACATAATGAGTACTGGTCTCCCCTGTGATGTTTTTCCAAACAAACGATAATAATCGGTTTGAAATGACTGCAGAAAGTACATCACAGATGAGGTGGTGTGGTCACAAGTTACATAAGTTGCCACAGGAACTGGAGAGGCACCCTTCTTAGGATGCCTTACAACAAGCTCATAAACATAAATTGGGGCTGATCTTCCTTTACCCTTCTGTATGATGCTCCCTGTGGCATCGATGTAAACAACATCAGTTTTACATCGCTGGTGGAACAGACGGATGGAATCTTGTGACCACAGCATCCCTCCTCGGGGATGCAAGAGAACTTTCTGAAGAACTTTCTCTGAATCGGTTCTCTCCTCTACCATCTTCTGAAGACCGAGTACTTCATTATGATGACGGCGAGCTTTTTTCCTGCTGGTCCATGCTATGTTTTTAAGCACTGCAGGTGTAGGGGCGGTATCCCGACATCCTGACTCGAACACTGTGCTTTCTATGTTTTCGAGATTTTGCAAGTATAGGGCCCTTGGGAGTGTGGACTCTAATTGCTTGGCCAAATTTTTCCTTTCATCAGCTCGCACGTGTCGTCTTCTCAGTTCTTCTAGACTGTGGCACACTTCATCACCCTGAAATGTGACAATTGCTTTCAGGGTACTTTCGTGTGATATGGTGACTGACAGGGCAGTCTGCAAACGTACAGTACCCCAAGCAGTGGAAAAGGGGTCCCTTTCGTTTAGATCCCTTGATCTTCACATGGTGTCTTTTGAAGGCAATACTGCAGTAGGGGTGTACTGACTGTATGCCTTTTGAAATGACATTTGTCCACAGATCTGTGAATTGATACTGCTTTTCCTTAGGTCTCTCCAGATTTCTCGGTTCATAAAAAAAAAAAAACAAGGATGCCTTGGCAATTTGTGTCGGAAAAAGAGGTCATCATTACTGACATTACGGTCTTCCGATGTTGTGTCAGTATGTGTGCCCATGTCCTGTGAAAGAAAAGTTAAATAAAATTATTTTAAATAAAAATCTAATTGAAAATAATTTTATAATATCTGCTTTACTGTTCATCTTAAAGATCTATGCTAAAGTAAGGGAGGACAAATATTTAAATCTCAATAATAGGGGCGGTGAGGCGGACCCATTCTTCCTCCTCCCCCTCCTCCGTCTCCGAGAGCAGGGCAATGCAGCCTCGTCGGCCGCCTCTGGGGGAGCTGCAGCTTCGTCAGCCGCCTCTGGAGGAGCAGCAGCTTCGTCAGCCGCCACGGGAGGCACTGCCACCCCCTTAGCTGGAGGACATGCCAAGAACTCAACAAACCCCCCAAACGTCAGGTGGTTCAGCCCCCTCATTCACCACCAGTTGAGGGGCTCATCCAGGGCACTATTAAAAAGGTTCTTGAGGGCCGGATCATTGAACCCCAACCCCTCTGCAGCACTGCTGAACTCCAGAGCAAACCTTCTCACATCAGTCCCCCGCTGACGGAGGGAGGTCAGGTCCTTGAACTGGATGATCCGTTGGTAGAAGGGGCCGGAGAGAGTGGAGGGTGGTGGACGACATAAGCCCTTCCTCCGCTGAGTCCTCATACTGGCCAGTTCGTACTGTCAGGGTTGGGGATGAAGGGATGAGGCGAGGACTCAATGGTGCAGGAGATAAGGGCTTTTTATTCAAATAAACCAAAATAAACAACAAAAACTACCCCGTGGGGGAAAAACAGGCTGGGGAAGGCTAGGCAAGGCAGGATCTGGACACGACACGACAGGACACATCCAGGGAGATACGAAGACGAATGCCACTGGATGGATATGCACTTTCATGTGTTCTTTGGCCATATGGTTGTAAAGCATTTTGAATGTCATTGAATGTTAGCTCTATTTTACGTTGCTGGATGTGGGCAGAAAAAGCAACAATTATATACAGGAGCAACTATTCGAACATTTTGGCCACTTTCACAAAATGAATTACTTTCATGGCATTACACAAGTTAAAAAGAGGACACACATGTGAACTTCTGGAGAACTGACTTAATACATTTATGAAATGAGTGAATGTATCACAGTTTGTTAAAAAATAACTGAAAGACTACCTCGGGGCAAAAAACACACGTGATTCATAGAAACACTCCAGCTTCATTTGTTTACACATACTAATTAGTTTGATATTTTGTTTATAAAGCTGTGCAATGCATATATTTTAAAGTAAGTGTTGAAAAGTATGTACAGTGGGTACGGAAAGTATTCAGACCCCCTTAAATTTTTCACTCTTTGTTATATTGCAGCCATTTGCTAAAATCATTTAAGTAAAATCCAGGTGTGAATAACTTGTTGCATCTTTCCCAAAAAGACTCATGGCTGTATTAGATCAAATGGGTGCTTCTACTAAATACTGAGCATTTTTCAGTTTTTCTTTTTTAATAAATTTGCAAAAATGTCAACAATTCTGTGTTTTTCTGTCAATATGGGGTGCTGTGTGTACATTAATGAGGAAAAAAAATTAACTTAAATGATTTTAGCAAATGGCTGCAATATAACAAAGAGTGAAAAATTTAAGGGGGTCTGAATACTTTCCGTACCCACTGTACATAGTGTTCGTGGTCACTACTACTAAAAATACCAAATGTATGCTTACCTTTCCAAATGTGGGAAAAAAATATGTTCTGTGAATGCGAAAAAAAACATTATCATTATTGCAACCTACAACATGTAATTTCCTGAGGTGGCATTATTGTTGGCTCACAAGAACAAAACTAAGGCTGGAAACAGGCGCTTATTCTTGTTGACATTTTTATTACTAACACAAAGTAAGCATTATATAATAATTAATTACGTATTACAACACAAATTGACTATTACAAAATAAGAAATATATATGTTATAATACACAATCTGTTAAAAAAAGTTGCAGAAATATGTGTAATTAATATAAAAACTTTATGATCATTACTGTTATTGATAGACTTATAAATAATACAATAAATAATAATACATCGATTCTAAATAACAATGTAATTAATAAAATGTATATTTTAAAATTTAATATTTATAATGAATAATAATTCATACAATTTAATTAAAGGGGTCATATGATGCGATTTCATTTTTTCCTTTCAAACTACTTTGTTTGGTCTTCCAAAAGAGGACGATATCCGCTTCGTCATGCCTAAAGCCTAGAGCTGATCCGTGCTGGTCACTGAGGAAATACATCAACTACATTACACCAAATACACAAAATAATGTTCTTTTTAGCAGCATCATATGACCCCTTTAATTTAGAATGAATCATAATTACTACAATTCTCAAAAGCTCTCCGTGCACGGTTTATATGACTGTTACCACATTTCCTGAGTTTCCTGATTTAATTTCTTTGACTCCTGGTTAATTTAGTGCGCTCTGTGTCTGCATACATCTACATAATAATTGTCACTACATAGGGACTAGTGAATTAGTAAATGAGTTAACATGTGAGCGACTACAGACATAGAGTCAAATAACAAAATCACAAAAATGCTATATACACAAAACACTACCCTAAATAAACTAGTAAATAATTAATTAAATTATAGTAATAACATTTATAATATCAGTTATTATTAGCAGTAATAGTAGTAATAGTAGTAGTAGTTACAGTTGTAGTAGTTGTTTCAGGTTGTGTAATGTAACAATGCACAAGCAATACGAGCTACAACGTGATGTCAAACGTTTGTAATTAAATAAGTTTTTTTGCTATTATTATAACAGTAATCAATTTATTATATACAGTAAATAAAAAATAATAATAATTAAGATGTCACTTTATTTAGTTATTATTTTCTTTATTTCTTTCTTTATTATTATTCTTATTCTTTTTTTATTAAAGAATAGTTGGTTTTGTTTGTTTGTTAATGTTGTTTACTAACAATACAGCAACATAAGGCTGTGAACTGATCGCAAAATAGGCTGTAAATTAACAAATCCCACCCCTTATCTCCGTGCGCTGTCCCTTCAGCACCACACATCGCATATTTTCCCGCGCTTGTGAATCTCCTCAGAATTTAACATAAGACATACCAATCGATTTTAAATCATAAATGAAACATAAAAACAAAGTTCACGGACAACACAAGTATTCTTTTTGAATATGTGACCTGAATAAATGCTCTTTTGCTCCATTGGTGTTTCTTGAGGGGGGAAAAAATGCACTGTTTACTCTCAACTTTTCTGTCACATATTAATTGATCCATATTCAGTGTTTAGCGGGGAACGACAAGTCTAAACATTAGTCGGTCGTTGTCAGATATAAATGTGATGTCCTGATATCTAAATGTAGCCTATTTATGCAACTTTTCATAGCGTAAAGAATTATAACTTACCTTTTTCTGCGGGAAGTCATGATGCCATTAAGTAATAATTATGAACAATGA
>NW_015635553.1:141139-150225 GCF_001515625.1 Sinocyclocheilus rhinocerous | reverse complement strand
AGGGGCGTAACATTTCCGTCACATGCTTGAGGTATTCGGTCAATCTCAACGCATTGGATAGCTGGCCAATCACAGCACACCTTGCTTTTTCAGACCGATGAGCTTTGTAAAAATCGACGCGTTTCAAAAAGGCATAGAGGAGAAACAATAATGTACAGTATGTGGAAAATAATGTGTTTTTTGAACTTTAAACCGCATAAACACATTTCATTACACCAAATACACAAAATAATGTTCTTTTTAGCAGCATCATATGACCCCTTTAATTTAGAATGAATCATAATTACTACAATTCTCAAAAGCTCTCCGTGCACGGTTTATATGACTGTTACCACATTTCCTGAGTTTCCTGATTTAATTTCTTTGACTCCTGGTTAATTTAGTGCGCTCTGTGTCTGCATACATCTACATAATAATTGTCACTACATAGGGACTAGTGAATTAGTAAATGAGTTAACATGTGAGCGACTACAGACATAGAGTCAAATAACAAAATCACAAAAATGCTATATACACAAAACACTACCCTAAATAAACTAGTAAATAATTAATTAAATTATAGTAATAACATTTATAATATCAGTTATTATTAGCAGTAATAGTAGTAATAGTAGTAGTAGTTACAGTTGTAGTAGTTGTTTCAGGTTGTGTAATGTAACAATGCACAAGCAATACGAGCTACAACGTGATGTCAAACGTTTGTAATTAAATAAGTTTTTTTGCTATTATTATAACAGTAATCAATTTATTTTATACAGTAAATAAAAAATAATAATAATTAAGATGTCACTTTATTTAGTTATTATTTTCTTTATTTCTTTCTTTATTATTATTCTTATTCTTTTTTTATTAAAGAATAGTTGGTTTTGTTTGTTTGTTAATGTTGTTTACTAACAATACAGCAACATAAGGCTGTGAACTGATCGCAAAATAGGCTGTAAATTAACAAATCCCACCCTTATCTCCGTGCGCTGTCCCTTCAGCACCACACATCGCATATTTTCCCGCGCTTGTGAATCTCCTCAGAATTTAACATAAGACATACCAATCGATTTTAAATCATAAATGAAACATAAAAACAAAGTTCACGGACAACACAAGTATTCTTTTTGAATATGTGACCTGAATAAATGCTCTTTTGCTCCATTGGTGTTTCTTGAGGGGGGAAAAAATGCACTGTTTACTCTCAACTTTTCTGTCACATATTAATTGATCCATATTCAGTGTTTAGCGGGGAACGACAAGTCTAAACATTAGTCGGTCGTTGTCAGATATAAATGTGATGTCCTGATATCTAAATGTAGCCTATTTATGCAACTTTTCATAGCGTAAAGAATTATAACTTACCTTTTTCTGCGGGAAGTCATGATGCCATTAAGTAATAATTATGAACAATGATATTATGCCTCGTACGTCACAAAATATTCAAATGACATATAAATAATAATATTCATATTTTGTGTTATTTCTTCTTTTAACTTTTAAAAATAAAACTCTTGTAAATAACTAAAATATAACAATTGTAATTTTAAAGATACAAATATAATTTTAGAAGAACTATATTTATTGGATCAAATAGAGAGTACATAGTTAACCATGCTGTAACATGTGTGCACATGTATTACTTACAATGATGTCTTTGTAAAAACATTTATACAGTAAAAGGGGCTTAATTGCACATTGTATCACATTATTTTTCCAAAAATGTATATTAAATGCATGCAAAAATTATCGATCACATTCTCTTAAAGAGTTAGTGTATACTGTCCATATAAAATGCATAGGTTTATGGACTGTTAGTCCATAAAGATCCCTTACAATAGCTGTCCATTTTGTATTTTATTTATTGTTGTGTTAACTTTTAAAAAACTTTTCTTAAACTTACTAGAGATGAGGTCTTTATGGGACCCTAAATTGGAATGATCTTGTATATCTTTGAAACACTACAGCAAAATATTTTCATATGTGGTGTGCCTATGGAATAGAACATTACCTATTAGAAGTGAAATAGAATTAGAATTAGAATTAGTGAATTAGAAATAGCCCTCTAAAGTGTAAAAGCATCCCAGTTCTCGAAAATGCTGCAGTAAAATGGTTTGATATGAGGTGTGCATATAGTATGGGACGTCCCATATAAGAACTGACCATTAATTTCTTCTACTTATTAGAAATGGTGTCTTTATAGCCCTCTAAAGTGTAATAATGTCCCATATCTTGAAAATGCTGCAGTAAAATGGTTTGATATGAGGTGTGCATATAGTATGGGACGTCCCATATAAGAACTGACCATTAATTTCTTCTACTTATTAGAAATGGTGTCTTTATAGCCCTCTAAAGTGTAATAATGTCCCATATCTTGAAAATGCTGCAGTAAAATGGTTTGATATGAGGTGTGCATATAGTATGGGACGTCCCATATAAGAACTGACCATTAATTTCTTCTACTTATTAGAAATGGTGTCTTTATAGCCCTCTAAAGTGTAATAATGTCCCATATCTTGAAAATGCTGCAGTAAAATGGTTTGATATGAGGTGTACATATAGTATGGGATGTCCTCTATAAGAACTGACCATAAATTTCTTCTACTTATTAGAAATGGGGTCTTTATAGCTCTCTAAAATCTAATAATGTCCCATATCTACAAAACGCTGCAGTAAAATGGTTTCATATGAGGTGTGTATATAGTATGGAACGTCCCGTATAAGAACTGACCATTAATTTCTTCTACTTATTAGAAATGGGGTCTTTATAGCTCTCTAAAGTCTAATAATGTCCCATATCTTGAAAATGCTGCAGTAAAATCAATCAATCAATCAATCACCTTTATTTATAAAGCGTTTTTAACAATACAGATTGTGTCAAAGCACTGAACAGTATCAAATAGTAGAATAGAGTGTCAGTAATGTATAATGACAAGATTAAACGCTCAATTTTCAGCTTAAGGCATTTCATTATTGAATGCAGAGAGGTCATTGTCTAGGTCAGCTCAGTTTAAATAGGATCTGTGTAATCAAATCAACGATAATCGCTAGAAATTAAGTGTCCCCAACTAAGCAAGCCAGAGGTGACAGCGGCAAGGAACCAAAACTCCATTCTGTGACAGAATGGAGAAAAAAAAACCTTGGGAGAAACCAGGCTCAGTTGGGGGCCACTCCTCTGGCCAGACGAAACCAGCACTTAATTTCCAGTTCAATTCCAAACGCAGCTATGTCAGATTGAGTAAAGGACTTATTGTGTATTCTCCAAAATGCTGCAGTACAATGGTTTGATATGAGGTGTGCATATAGTATGGGATGTCCCTTATTTTATACTTATTAGAAATGTGGTCTTTATAGCCCTTTAAAGTGTCATAATGTCTGATATCTCCAAAATGCTGCAGTAAAATGGTTTCATATGAGGTGTGTATATAGTATGGGACGTCCCGTATAAGAACTGACCATTCTTTTCTTCTACTTATTAGAAATGAGGTCTTTATAGCCTTCTAAAGTGTAATATTATCCTTTGAAAATTATAGTAATACAGAACAGTCAAAGACAACAATAAATTACACGAATATTAAAGCAGATGGGCAAAAAAAATCCTAAAAAATGTCATATCTAAATTCTGGGCGTCTAGATGAAAAGCGCTCTGAAAGCGCGTTCCCTCTGTGTTGTTCCTGCTATTACCGTAATTATAGTAATACACGCGCACCGTAATTTCACTCGCGGCTGGCTTGATCGTGTTTTTCTGAAGTGCGGCTGGCTTGACCGCAGTTACAGACATTACCGATGAGACCGATCTTAACTATTTTCTCTCCTTTTTTGTATATAATACACGGTTGAGACATAGAGAGACTTTACACATGCACACAGTCACACACTGAAGAATTTTATTATTTCGTCTTGGTTGTACCTGCTGTTAATATTGTATGTATAATACACTTTGCTTGGATATTGGTATTGGCTTGTGAGATTTCCTTGATACACTAGTTCGTCCTCCCCTTGTTTTATTTGTGTAGTTCCCTCGCTTTGCGGGTAATTGTTACAGTGGTATTTAGTATACATTTTCAAGTGCACTGAAGTACTACTAAAGCATAAATATACTTTTAATTAGTGTATTTATAGTGTATAACTTTTATAATTTTATTTAGCACAAAAAAATAAGAATGTACTACAAATGTTCTTGCTTGTATTTTTGCTAAGTATTTTTTAGTGCATTCAAGTGTACTTTATTTTTTACCTAAGATGGTTCATCATAAACACCATCATCTACCATAACAACTTGGTCAGTAGGCTATGAACAAATATTATGCTAAATGTAACATGCTGAGACTGCTTAACTAATATTTGGAATGCTTTTCATTGGCATTGGAGCCTCCTAATGACAAATTTTGAATTAGAATGATAAATTAATTAATTCATCAAACTTTCAAAGCTGATCCAACATACGTTAAACATTGAAATGTCAGTCTCAACCAAGATGATGGTTTGATGAGAACTCAACATTTTATCAATGTCACCTTGCTATCTGTGCTCTTTCCCAGCATGCTCCAACTGTGTTTGCATGAAAGGTCTTAATGAATTTTATCAAAATAAAAGCCTACCTGTTACTTTCAGTGACTGTATCACAGCTTCTTTCTTTATCCGTGCACTTGTGGTATGTCTTCAATGAAGAAAAAAAGAGAGAAAAATATATTTAGAGAGGAAAAAAATAGGACTAGCACAGGAAGGATCTAAGACTATATATATATTAGAGTCTTTAGACACCGTACACTTTGTCTGCCAACTTTAAACACGTACTTGAGCCCAACTGGAAAAGACCCGGACCGGTTGGGCATGATCAGTTGTCACAAGCAAATTACATTCATAATCAGCCTGACAGTTGTTTAGTGTGTTCGTGGCTTTACAGTTTTCCTAAAAATGGATTATCAAAACTCCCACAGAAGTACATTGATGGAATGTTTAAATAAGCCAAGACTGTTCAAGCTCCAGCTATCCTAAATTCTAATTTAAACACACTGAAGCCCTTTAAAATGCATGCATACTTCAATTCTATCTAATATATATCTAAAGCTGCATCCAAAAGCTGAAATTTTCAGAGAGCAAGGGTGAATGGTTGTTTTCCTAAGGTATGGTTCATCCACAGGGTTCCCCTCAGGGATGTGTCCTTTCTCCACTCATGTATATTTTAGATACGGGTGAACGCAGAACAGGCATGATAACAGATTTATCTTAAGATTTGCAGAAGATTCAGCTATTGTCAGCCTAATACGTGCCCCCGAAAATGATCATAGCCCTGTGGTAGATAATTTTGTCCAGTGGTGTGACAGTCGATTCCTGCAAATAAATGCTCAGTAGAGTCACTCTACCTACCAATACAACTGCCAGGTAGTCAGAAAAGCTTGACAAATTTTAACAGTTTGTTCTTAACCTCTTTATTTTAAGTTTTAGTTTTAACCCTCAGGTTTAGATTCCCCTCCATCAGGAGTAAGAGGTACAGACATTCAATCATTTTCACAACTATTTCTCTGTTAAATTCAAGCATGGAGGAACAGGGGATAGCAGGTAGTGGTGATGTTGTCTGGGCCTGTTGTTGCCTTGAGTTGTTCGATTGTGTGTTTTTTATATTGTTTTGTGTTTTTAAAGTTATTTTAATGTATAGTAAATTGCCTCCGTTCCCTCCTTCAGGGAACGAGGGTTACCATACGTAACCGAGACGTTTGTATGTATGCTGGTCTTGCTGTAAAACCAATTGCCCTGGTGCTGATGTCCTGAAATTGGATGGGAGAAACAAAGCTTTTCGAAACTCTGACATTCCAGATGCTTCGCAAAATGACCATGCCACATGCTGATAACACCTGCTGGTCAAAACAGCATAAATGCACAGACCCAACTTGTATAAAGACCTTTTACAAACCAATTACAAATATTTTTATAAAGATTTAAGTCCCATTCTCTTAAATTTAGAAGATTTTTTTAAACTTTATCTTTATAGTTATTGTTCTTGGTGTGAACAGGCCTAAAGACATGCAGTATAGTTGTCTGTACTTTCGAAATAATTTTAGAATTAGCTCATATCTTTTTGTATTGTGGATTGTAATAAGCTGTGTGTTTCTCTTTTAATAGCGATACCATTGTTTCCCCATTATCACTGACCTTCTGACCTATATATAGACATAACAAATGATGACCTGGACAGAATTGTATAAATGCAGAACCTCATACCCCAACTCTTGCTACCGAATGAAGCATGGCCACATGAGCTCAAATAATTGACAATTTCTGTTGTCTATGGTCAGAGAATTATACAGGTAAGCTTAAGGACTGTTAATTAAAATTTGCCATTTCTCTCATTTGTTATACTAGTTGAAAGAGTGTGTGAATCTCTACGGATATTTGAGCTGATACTGCCCATTATGTGTTTTACTTCTAAGCAAAATGAACTGAGAAGCTCTTTTATAATTCCCTCAGTGCAATGCCAGTGGGTCAAGTAAGAGAGAACAAAAGGCTTATTGTTCTTACTGGATTTCATATGATGGATAAGGCTCTACACCTTTTTGTTCTGGAAGGATTGAAGGAAAAGACTGTGGACTACAGTGCCTATAAATTTGGAAGGAGATGAAGAAGAACATCTGACTTCAGTGTAAATTTTTCCTCGTAGCCATGTCAAGCATGTCATACAGCAGCTCTAAGTTCAATTTGCATTCTGAAGCCACTTGAAACAATTATGATGCAGCCTCTGGTGTTTATCAGAAATGCGGTTCCTCATGCCTGTCTTGAAGCCATCAAATGTATAAGCCATATCTGCCAAGCCAAGAAGCTTCAAGAACCAGTGCACCACAACCTGTTCCCATCAGGGAACATGCTTCTCAGTTAGATCAAGGAATTTAAATTTGATCTTGGGAGAGGATGCTATGTTTGGTGACAGAGACCCAGGAATCATCATAACATTAGAAAGAGAATATAGGCTATGTTCAGACTATCATCAAAATATGCTTTTTTTGCACATCCAAGATTAGTTTTTTGAAGTCTGGACAGCAAAAAATAAAATAAAGATATGAAATCTGTCCCCCCAAATATGATTTAAACCACATTTGGAGGAGGTTTGAAATGTTATTTCAATCAGATTTTTACAGATGTGTCTCAGTCTGGTTGCTCTGGCTGCTCAAATCAGATTTCAAATGGTCTTTTGTGTCACTCTTAACACAACATACACAGCACGGAACATCACAATATACACCAGTCTCCTCCGTTGTTGAGTTTTTCTTGTGTGATGAAGGATTTCTGCACCGTAACTCGACAAGGCAATTATTTGGAGAGTGTGATGATGTTAGGTGGCATAAACATTGGTATGTAAATGCCACAAAGGCCATGAGTTGTTTATAAAGTTACATTTTTGCTCAGTTAGTGGGAATTAGAAGCTTTTTTTCCATTTTTGTTGTGCTTTGTACTATACAAGTATTTTTTTAGTTTGTTTGTTTTTAATTACAAGGTGCAGCGTTAAGGATTGACTGCTTTAACAAGACTGCTTACAAGTAGTGGTCGATTTGGCGTTTTTCAAATATCTGCATCGGCCGATAAGTTTTTCTGTTTGGCACACAGCGCTCACATTACCTCTCTCTTCATTGTTTGCTGTCGCCGTTAAAGAGTTCTAAGGCCGGGTACACTATGCGATTTCAGCAAAGTTTTTGTTAAATACCAAATGTAACACTAATGATTTTGCTGTGTACTGATGAAATTATTGCAGGTCTTATTTTATTATTTCACCACCTCTTCAATCTGATAAAAACATTTATTTGGATCAAGCTCAATTGGATTGTTTGAAGTGTTTACATGACAGTTTTTCAGATTACTAATGGGTGCATGTAAATTTAGCTTGATGGCACACTTCTCTCCGGTGTTATTACATGATTGCTATGGTGTTTCCTGTCTGTGAAACTCATTCCACACTGACGACATGTAAAACATATTAATGTGAGCATTAATGGCTATTCATCTGTAAAACACTTTCCACACTGAGAACATGTGTAAGGCTTCTCTCAGTTGTGAAGTCTTGTGTGAGTCCTAAGGCTTGCTTTATGTCTAAAACTGTTTCCACACTGATGACATCTAAAGCAGTTCTCACTTGAGTGAACCCACACTGAACACAAACAAATGGCTTCTCTCCAGTATGAATGTCCATGTGAGCCTTAAGAGATTCTTTTGGTGAAAAGCTCTTCCCACACAGTTTGTAGGTGTGAGGGTTTTCTCCAGTGTGAATTCTCATGTGGAAATCAAGGGATGGTTTATAAATCTCTTTCCACACTGAAATACTGATATTAGTACTATGTTGTATGAGTGTGATAAGGTTTAGGAAATGCAGGAAAAGATTGTACATTTTGTTAATAACATTTTCAGCCTAACACTACACAAGAACCCTGCTCTCTGTATGTTGGGTATTATACCAGAAGATGTGTGCCTTTCCCGACAACAAAGGCAATGGTGCCATCTAAGGCCATGTCCATACGTACACAGGTATTTTTATAAACAGAGTTTTTCCTTCCTCCATTTAAAAAAAACTCTCCGTCGTTTCAGTGAACTGGTGCTGCGTTTGCGTGTGGACGAACGGCCTAATCGCGTAGAAAAAGCTTCGGTTTTAAAAATAGCCGCTTTCGTGTGGACAGGGCCTAACTATGGTGTCTGGATGTAGAGTCATTCTGAGACATTGGAAATCTGTTATGTCCTCTTCGTTTGATGAATGGCTAAAACTCATGTCCAATATTGCTTGCTATGAACGTGATATTTAGAGTCTCAGGACGCCTTGTTCTGTATATGAAAACATGGGGTTCTTTTCTTGCATTGATTGAGAAAATGGTATAAAGAGAGAACTATAATGTCAAATATGCTTTGTATCCTTAAGATTGTGTGTACAGTCTAAATATGCCTTGGTTTGTCTAAACCCTAAATATGTATATATTTTACTTTATTATAGTTTATTATTTTCTCACAGGTATGCAGATCAGGATTCTGATGGTCATATCAGCTTCAAGGACTTTGAAAATGTCATCAGCTATGGTTTGGCGAACATCTGCAGCTCCACACAAGCCACAAATTAAGAGTCTGGAAGC
>NW_015635553.1:133902-141069 GCF_001515625.1 Sinocyclocheilus rhinocerous | reverse complement strand
CAGTCCAAAAGATTTCATTGACTAATCATACTTCAGTGTTGTTGTTCCATACTTGAAGAAACATTTATTGCCAGACAACTCGTCAGGGATGCAGGGAAGCCTTTATTATTATTTTCTAACTCTGCCAAAATTCACTTTAAATGTTCACTTTCATTCATGAAGAAGACAGGAAAAAATCATCTCCTGGTGGAAAACAAAGACTTAAGATGAAAATGACATGAAATTACCATTATATCCAGTAGATGGCAGCAGCGTATCACCCATTAGCTCAGTTGCCATTTCAACTCCCTAGTTTTTCTCACGTCTTGCTTCTAGATTTATTATAAAATGACTATGAAGTATAGCAAGTGCAGGAAGTCACAAAGTCTCATGTAATTTAGAAATAAATAAATAAATAAGCCCAGACACCAACAGCCTAGAAGGGTTAATTATTTAAATACTAAACTAGTTAACTATAAATTAAGTTAATTATTAATGGTAAAATAATTAAATAATGCATTAAATATTTTGGCTTTTTTTTTAGATTGAATTTAAAAACTACATTTTTCAAACATGGCCTAAAAAACGACTGTGACGAGTGGGGCAGGGCCGAGAGCCGTGGGAGCAGAGTGAGGCCGGTGGAGTAATTGATAATGAGCGACACCTGCGCCACTCACCGGTCTCAAGTCCCACGGAGGAGATCCGGAAGGTTAAAAGTAGAAGCGACGACAGTGCAAGACAAGAGAGGACCAGGCCTGGACTATTTATGTTGTTTTGGTTCTGTTTGTGCGCGGCAGTCATTCGTGAAGGGCTGTCGTGCTATTTTCAGTTTTGTGTTTATTTTATTATTAAAGTTATGTTTAAATGTTTGCCGGTTCCCGCCTCCTTCTTCCCGATCTACGAACGTTGTTACATTGGTGCCAAAACCCGGGAGGAAGGAGGGACATGCTGTCAGAGAGCCCTCGCTGCTGAGGGAGATCGGGCAGTAGGAAGGAGCGGAGACCGCCAGTGGCTGCCTGAGGCGGTGGTGCTGGAACGATGGAAGACGAGGAGGAGCCATCACTGTCCACCAGGAGTGTCGTGCCGTCCACCAAAGATGTCCAGTACCATCGCATGGCACCGCGAGTGAGAGCCTCTCAGCTGAACAACAGTACAGAGAGCGAGTGGAGTCTCATTTCCAACTGAATGACTCCAGGCGCATGTGGCAGGGACTGAGAACTATCAGTGCTTTTAAAAGTAAACCCTCCGTCGCGGTGAGTGCTGACTCTTCACTAGCCAACGAGCTGAACACCTTTTATGCACGTTTCGAAGCAAACCACTCTGGCGATATCAACAGTCTACCGACGTGCACGGAGGAAAAGAACAGCTGCGTCAGTGACGCGTGCGCAATCACTGTATTGGAGGATGAGGTTCGTCGAGCTCTGAAGCGTGTGAACATCAGGAAAGCGGCTGGCCCAGACGGAATTTCCGGTCGTGTATTGAGATCATGCGCCGATCAACTGACTGGATTGTTAACGTCCATCTTTAACGAGTCCCTTGCTCAGTCAGTTGTCCCTACATGCTTTAAAAAATCTATCATCGTATCTGTACCAAAAAACAACAATCCATCTTGCCTAAATGACTACCGACCTGTGGCACGCACATCACTAATTATGAAGGTCTTTGAGAGGCTTATCAAGAACACCATCTGCTCCTCTATCCCTAACAGCATTGACCCACTCCAGTTCGCCTATCGCCCTAATAGGTCTACTGTGGATGCTGTCTCCCATCTTCTGCACGCCACTCTCACCCACACCGACAGCAATAAAGGGAATTATGTGAGGCTGCTGTTTATAGATTATAGCTCAGCCTTCAACACTATAGTCCCCCACAATCTGGTCTCCAAGCTCAGAAACCTCGGACTGAATGCCCCACTCTGTGACTGGGTTCTTGATTTTCTATCATGCAGACCTCAGGTAGTGAGGGTGGGTCAGACCACCTCCAACATCATCACCCTGAGTACAGGAGCCCCACAAGGATGTGTTTTGAGCCCACTGCTCTACTCCCTCTACACATATGACTGTGTGTCCTCACACCTCCACTTCTGTCATCAAGTTTGCAGATGATACAGTGGTGATGGGCCTCATCTCCAACAACAATGAGGCTGCCTACCTTGATGTGGTAGAAAGACTGACATCATGGTGCGGATCAAACTGTCTCTTTCTGAATGTCAGCAAAACCAAGGAGCTGGTTGTGGACTTCAGGAGGAGGCAGCAGTGGATCTACACCCCACTCATCATTAACGGGAGTAAGAAAGTCCGTTTATGCCTATATAAGTATATATATATATATATATATATCTGCTCTATATGAGTAGCCTAATTAAAAAGGATCAAAATATTTTTGCGAACGCAGTGATTCAGTTTAAAAAATATTTTTATTAAAGTTCAAAATTACTACAAAATAGCTGCAAGAAATAGTTTCACAAAAAAAGATATAAAGGTGCACTGTGCTTTGTGATCTGTTCATGAATAAAAACGTTTCAAAACATCCCCCTCTGGTTTTTCTACAAATCGCAACCTGTTAATATACACTGAACAAAATTATAAACGCAACACTTTTGTTTTTGCCCCCATTTTTCATGAGCTGAACTCAAAGATCTAAGACTTTTTCTATGTACACAAAAGGCCTATTTCTCTCAAATATTGTTAAAAAATCTGTCTAAATCTGTGTTAGTGAGCACTTCTCCTTTGGTGCTGATCAAACTGTCTCTTTCTGAATGTCAGCAAAACCAAGGAGCTGGTTGTGGACTTCAGGAGGAGGCAGCAGTGGATCTACACCCCACTCATCATTAACGGGACCCCAGTGGAGAGAGTGAGCAGCTTCAAATACCTTGGTGTACACATCTTCGAGGACCTGACCTAGACTAATCACATTCAAGCTCAAGTTAAAAAAGCCAGACAACGACAGTACCACCTGAGAAAATTCAAGGTTTCCCCTGGAATCCTGAAAACTTTCTATATCGGGGCTATAGAAAGTATATTGACTCATTTCATCGTGGTATGGAAACAGCTCAGCCCAGGATCGTAAAGCCCTGCAAAGAGTAGTGCGCTCAGCTGAGCGTATCTCCAGAACTGATCTCCCCTCTCTGCAAGACATCCACACCAGGAGATGTAAAGCTAGGGCTGTTAAGATCCTCAAAGACTCCACCCACCCTCACGCTATCAGACTATTAAACATGGACATTAAACACACTGCACTTTAGAGACTCTGGTAGTGTAGGGTTACTCAATAACACTCTGCACACTGCACTTTTTTTTAGATGAGCTAGCTATGCAACTCATCCTCACTGCACATTGTTTACATTTCTGCACATCGTCTGTGTTGTAGTTTTCTGTGTAGCATCTCTGCACATCATCTTTGTAGTAGTTGTTTTAATATATTGTGTATATTTAATTTTTTGTATTTTAATTTTCTTATTATTTTTTGTACAGTCTATAAAGAGTATGCCAGACCTACATTTCACTGCTTGTTGTATGTTATATAACTTGTATGTGACAAATAAAATCTTGAATCTTGAATCAACTGTCCGAGCTTACTCACGTGAAAACTCCTGATATAATCAATAACTAACTACACAATGAATATATTATTTACATTGTGTATGCTTTCTTTTTGTCTTGTTATAATAGGAAGATCTGTGAGCGTGTCGGTAGAACTACGCAAACTTGCGAAAACAAAAATTACATCAGTACAGATTCTGATTAACCTACAGTAAACATCTGATTGGCCATTGCGTTCAACAGAGACGCCTGTGATATCAAAAAGGTGAATTTTCACCGAAAGGTGAGGAGTTTGCATCTATGCTCATAGAAAACTCAAGACAACACATAGAAAAATAAATCAACTAATTATTTTGCATGAAACCTTTTTTAGCTCAGTTCAGCTCATGAAAAATGGGGGCAAAAACAAAAGTGTTGCGTTTATAATTTTGTTCAGTGTATATTGGTACTTGATTATACAAAATAATAGCAACAATATATTAAGATTTCATCAATTCTACATTTTTTGAAGATTTGAGTACATGTGGGATGTTGAAAATGACAGGAATATGTCTTTTTTGGGGAATGCAAAAAAAAAACATCCAAAGCCTACTTGGTCGTTGCACTTAAAAGCAGCACATAAATGGACATTCTCATTTTTAATTATCCTCCTTTCAAAAACAAATTGAATTATTGCAGCACCTTTTTCTCTGTCACTTTGCACTGGTGTAAACTGGTTTCAATGGCTTTTTTTGCACTTTGTATAGTACTAGGGACATGTGTGCTTTTACTACGCTTTGATTCCTTGTGACCTGCAGCAATGGCAGGAGTACAAAAGGAGTGTAAAGAGGCTGGTGTCGTGAAACATTTGCCCCCTCCATTCACTTTGGATGTGCATACAGATTAGCTTGGTCAAACTGAAAAATGCATTTTTTTTAAATCATGATTTGAGCGTTTAGAAGCAAAATTTATGAGACGGTTATTGTCAGATTTCATTGGTGATTTCAAATATAAAATTTAATCATAATCTTGATGAACAGCTTTAGAGAATTTGATGTTCCACATTTCAAGAGATACGAGCTGTACTTGCATAAGTGAAGTAGCTGCCTGAGAGGTGTTTCAAAGATGGCTGCCAAGCGAAATGACTTGCCTTAAAGGGTATTTGGTATTAGTGACAAACCATCAGTTTTATAACTTTATTTACAATTTAGTTACTCAGTTTACCTGACTTGTGCAAAATTCTGGCCTGATGTTTGGTCCACCCTTTATCTCCATCATCCTGACACTTTTAGCAACCGGTCCAAGTCTTTGTATGGGGGTCACCATGAGTAGCCATCCAAGTACCATGATTTTTCTACAGGTCCAGTTGTTCCTTCTTCTTTGTCTTGGCAATACTGGAGGTAATAACATCATTTAAGTCGACAGCATTGTTGAATTGTACCCTGAGCTGGAGTTCCCTTCTCTAAAACTGCAGATGGCCATGTTTTGCACAATTTATAAACACAAAATTTACACAGAAATGGTTAATATTTTTGAAGAATATGGTACCTGAGGTTTGTGGACTCTTCAAGCAAGTGGAGACACTGGTCCTCTTATTGCTTGTGGTTTCTGCATCATCAGCTGAGGCAGTGAGAAGCTTCAGTGCTCTTCAGACATGGCAGCGATACCATAGAAGAATCCTTCATGTTTGCAGGATAGGACAGTGACATGTCTTCTATTTTACTCCTGGCTTTCCTTTTGTCACCTTCTGGTGGTAGGAACACATTGCCCAAGATGAGGATCAGGGAGGCAATAGAATATACTGTGCTAGCGAGCTGTTATGCGTCATGTATTAGGTTTTATGTTTCTAATGTGTTTACCTCGTTTCAGTCTAACTGAACGCATTGTGCTGGATAGACAACTCATTCCATGTCAGGCAAAGTCCTCCCTTTGCTGTTTTCAATGAACTTCAAAACACATTTTGTCTTTAGCATGTCATACCCTCAACTGCTTACAAGCAGTTTACATTCATGCAGACAATGATCTACAAGATTGCCTTTGACACAGTTCATGAAACCTGATGTAAATAAACAGCTGCATATTGATTTGATGTTGGTGAGATACAGAATCTGATTGTTTGATACTATTGCAGGTGTTTGTAACTGCTGCTCTACTGACAGAAGACAGAGATGCTGTCGGTCTTTGATGGATCGGATCATATTCAGCTCTTCTTTTGTCTCCACTGCCCTCTCACTTGTTCTACTTACATTTATCTTCTACTGATTTTTGAAAGATCATTATTTATTTATTTTTTAGAAATACCTTTATTGAGGTATCTTAGACTCAAATGAACTTCATGTATCCACTTAATATTAGAAAAATACACTTAACTTTTATATACGTTTTAATACTGACACATGCATGAACTTTATTAATTCATACTCTTTTTAACACTTTTTTTTAAACTCATACATCACATCTCAAACTATTTACACACACACATGTTGGGTTTCCATATTTTATGGGGACATTCCAAAGATGTAATGATTTTTATACTGTACAAGCTGTATTTTCTATCCCCTCACAGAAAACGTTTTGCATTTTTAGATTTTCAAAAATATATAATTCTGTATGATTTATAAGCTTGTTTCCTCATGGAAACCAAGAAATGTCCCCACAAGGTGAAAATTTACTGGTACTATACTTGTGGGGTAAATAGACTTACATTTCAGATTCAAAATAGACTTAGAAAATCTACTTTTTTTTTATTGAATTGAAGTGAATTTAATTTATATCTAGTCTTGAAGAAAAAAAAACTAGATGACTAACTTTGTACGACTAGTCAGTTTGTGCAATCGGCTGCAGGACTTTTATTTTGGTCTGGCGATATGACGTCATAAGGATGCGCCGCGATCCTGCATCTGTTGTGATTCGACTGAAGAAAGGTTAGTGTTGTTAAGCTTTAAAGGTGAATATAACATTTGGAAATAATATTGTAACACTGTCGTTATTTTGTGTGCGAAAAAAGCATCCACACATGACTAACAGAAAAGGTGCGTCTCATTTCGCTCACGATATTGTGAATCAGTTTATCATAAAAACAAATTCGGTCACTGCAAGTAGTGATGAGAGAAACTGAACTTTTCGAAACTCAATTGAATCAATTGCTTCTCAAAATAATTCACTGTTTCAAATCACCGCACGCTGACGAGACCAGCTGCTCAAAACAGTGTAAATGCAGCGAGAACAACAAACACAAACATGTGTAACGACAGCTTTATCAAATCAATAGAAATGTGTTCATAAAAGTGCAATCTATCAAATATAACCTACAAATCCTTAAATACCAAAAAATGCATTACAGTGCCTAAATGTTAAACTTTTGCAGTTTGTTACTAAATACCAATATAAATAATTAGATTTTAATTGTCTGTGTACTTTGTGTTGTTTTATTAATTCGCAGTGCTAGTTTGGAGGTATTTTTTATTATTTTTTTGGCTAATCGGGTAATTAAAAAATTTCCTGGCTTTTTTCATGATAACTGAGGTCTAGGAGCTATTTAACTACCATATAAGTTTCAAAACAGTCAGTCCACAGTAAAATGCACACAGCCTGCATAAAGTAGCTGTGATTTTTCACGAACCGTTGTGACTTCTGTAAAAAGTTGACGTCAGAACTACACAGTCAC
>NW_015635553.1:125719-133890 GCF_001515625.1 Sinocyclocheilus rhinocerous | reverse complement strand
AATATATATTCTTAAGGACATCAAAACCTCAAATAAAACTCCAGAAAGGTGTACAATATGTGACCTTTAAATCCATTAACTCTAACTCTGACTGACTCCCTTACCAGTGCACTGACTACTGAACTAGGGAGTTGATCGAGACGCACCCAGAGATTTAGTTTGGATTTATTTTTCTTAATTCTTATTCATCTTAAACAGGACAAAGTGTCCAAACACACAGAAAAACTCCTGGTGAAACTGAGATCTACGTGACACACTATTATAAAGATGGCGTTTATTAAAGAGGAGAGTGAAGACGTGAAGATTGAAGAAACATTCAGAGTCAAACAAGAAGATACTGAGGAACAAACAGGTTGGTTTTAATTCTCAAAGTTAAATTCAGTCATTTAGTCATTCACTTGTGTGATATAAGTTCTTATATTGAACTCTACAGAAATAAAGACATAAAAATAGCACAGAAGTAGTCTAAATAAAACAATTATTTTTTTTGTGGGCAGGCGGGGATTATGCAAATGTGTTACCCAGTGACGTATACCCAGTGAAGTAACAGGCAAAAGATTTGAAAATATGGCGACTCGTTAAGGCGATTCAGAATCAACTCTCTCTTTTGAGAGACAATATCTTTATTTGTCATGCACTTTTTTGATTAACAACTTTGCAGATTGTTTTCATTTAAGGATAGCTACGTTATAAACTGCAAAAGAGATGTTTTTCAAAAACCCATATGACCTGCTCTTTAAACCCAGTATCTAATTATGAATAGAAAACAATGAAAACTTTTCATTTCTTTTGTTTATTTATGCAATAGTATCTAACAAAAACTTTATTTTGCATAACGCAAACCATGAAATGTTAATGATTAACTTGTCATTTGTTGTCTGTTTTTTAATCCCTCTTTGTTCTTAAAAGTAACAAATTAATATACCTGAACGTAAATACACTCAAAAAACAATATGTTGGATTTATATAATGTTTTATGTTAACAGGTTCCACGTAACTGGGTTACATTCCATATAAGTAACATTATTTATTTCAATAAACTTTAGTAAATTACATAAGGTTAATCCTTTATTTGAAACAGGTTAACACTCTTCATTTTTTCCCAGAACTATTAAGGTAATTAAATTAAATTATCCTAAAGTTAATTATTTTTTTCTCCCCGTTCAGCCAAAACAAATAATCCAGTTTCATTTATGAGTTTGTTCAAGGAAATCGTTCATGAATATTTTTTACAACTGCAACAAGAAAAACTTGTCATACAAAATCTTTACTCCGTTCAGACTGCCGTCACTTTTCAAAATCAAAACGTTATCTCTACTTATCACAGGAAAAAAAGTAAAAATAAATAATTATATAAATAAAATAAAAGTATTTTGCCTTCATGTGAAAGGATTCATACATTTTCACTGACAAGTGTTTTCTAAGTGCAGCCTAAAAAAAAAAAAAATCAAAAGTCGTTGTCTTTTGCAGTGCCTCCTTCAAAGGGGATTTCATAATCCTACATAAAATCCTTTTTTTAGGATTGACACCGAGTGGTTGAACTAGGTATTGCAGTCCAAATTCAAAATATTGGAGAGGGTTTTTTTCACCCGGCCCCTCCTCCTCAGACTTGATGCACACGCAGGTTGCCAGATTGACGACACCAACAGGAACGAGCACACTTGACGATGAATGAAATGAAATACGCAGTTTTTTCCGCCAACTGGCAACCCGGGGTTCCGAAATACAATTGGGTAAACTGGCAGTGGGCGGGTTTCACAAACCAAAACAGAGGCTGACATTCCGGCCCGCACATTTTCAAAGGTTTTAGAATAAAAGCGAACGATCAAATTAATCAGATTAGGCTGATAGATAATATCAGAAATATGGTGGGAATTAAGTTATATTTATCACTTTAAACAACAGAGAGTAATAGAGATTTTACAGAAAAACAAAGCTACACGAAGCTACAATCACAAAAACTTTAGTAGAGTCAAAAACTTACAGCACCTTTAAATTGGAAAAAAGCAGCCAACATTGCTGTTATGTTGTTCAGAACAAGACCAATGCTGAAAGGAATCCAAGTTTATAGGGGTCATGAACTACAAAAACAAGATTTTTACATCAAAAACATCATAATTTAGAAGTAATAGGCTATTTTCTATCCTGTTTTTGACCCTCTCTGCAGAACGGTCTGTTTTTATAGGCGGGGCACATTAAAGACTTGGAAGTAAACGCCCAATGCTATGATTGGTTATTAGTGTTGCATATTAAAATAATAGTTGAACGCTGCTGTGACGTACTCTGAAAACAACATGGGTCATTTGGTTTATAAATACTCAGTATGTACTGTATCAAATGATCTGGAACAGACAATGCAATAGTAGTAAAAACACGTTTGCTCACACTTATGTGTTGAAGCATTATTGTTTGATCCAGTATAGTCAGACTCAGCGCTGCATCATCTTTTACTTTCAGTCTCTCTGAAAAGCCTGAACTCTCTTATTTAAAGCAAGTAAAGCAAACAAAGAAACAGTGTTTTACTGACGCGATCTGGAACTCTTTCCTAATATTTCCCCGTGTCTACAGGGGCACTTTTGGACAAATTCCAAAGTGAGTCATTTGGGCAGCTTGGTTTCAATAAAAGCTGTTTTTGAACTAAGAAGAAAGTTTTGAGTTCTGAAACTTTCAGGATGTTTTTATAGTACATTGACCTGTTACGAGCCGTTTTTCCATTTCTCGTTATTGCATTCCAAATAGGAGATGAAATGATCAAAACGTACACGGACCCAAAAGATCAAGGGAAATTTGATTTTGCTGTTCATGACCTCTTTAATGCATAAATAAGATCAAGCATCTTAGAACACGCATTTGAGAACATTGTTCAGGTTTTCAAGTATTTGGAATGCATTTTGTGTGAACTAACTCTTTAAGAACTCTAACTTCACGTTTCCAATGCTGAACAAATAATACATTTGAATGAGAGGAAATAATGGTCCAGTAACACAAACATACGACTATCAGATACTTGCATATTTTAGTTGGCCAGGGGTTGTAGTGTGGTCTAATTGAACGTTTACCTGAAAACAGCCAGTTCTTCACAAATGCTGGGATCAAATCTTTCAATAGAGGGCCTCTCTGTGCTGATTCAGATCAGATTCTAATCAGTGGTGGATACGCGCAGTCTGCTTCTGGTGGAGTTTTTGATGTGGTTCTGTGCAGAGAATCCTATCTTGCACTTTATGGCTGACATAGGTAGAATCAGTATCATCTCAACAAGATGCGGTATGTTTGGCAAATTCTTATACTTGATGAATTCAGAAACGTCTAATGATTCATCTATATTATCTAAAAAGTAATGGTAACATCTTGCCTTTGCAGTACTACTTGAAAATTATTTAGAAGATCATACACTTGCTTACTGCCATAGTCTAGAAGAATGTCTTCATCTTCTGGCCATGTGTGCTGGACACTGACTGTCTTTGTTCATTAGACTACCAAAACAAGCATGAAGGGCCTCAATGCTGATGTGCTGCTGTAACTTTTATTGTTGCCTAGACCACCAGGCTGGATCATTTCTGACACATCACCAACCAGTGATACGCCCTGAAAGAAAAAAGACCAAAACAAATACATTTTACGTACACATAGTACAAATTGTATTCTCTTGTTAGAATGCTGCAGTATATTTGTCTGATAACATAAATATCACAGTTCAGTCAAATTCAAAGTAACAGGTGGTGTTACTAATTTCACAAAAATATTTTGCACATATATTGTACACATTAACTCACTACTGTAATCTTAACAAACCTGAAAAATGATCACATCCCCTTCCTGCATTTGAAGACTTGCCATAATCTGGGAGAGCATACCTCTCTTAGGTCTTTCCTGCATGGCCTCTAATGCTGTAACTGTCTTCCTAAATTCAGACACTGCTTGGGGAAGAATACATTGGATTATTTTTCTGTTCAGGGATCATGGGTTGGATCCTACACACTGTGAAGTTCCAAGAGCACCGCCTCTGGTAGTCAGGAGGAATGAAAGAAGACAAGAAATTGACTCTGGTTCTGTAGGTTCCGAAAGAGTTATTTGTCAATGGGAATGTGTGAGAAAGACATACCAAGACTGAATGCTGAGCTCATGTGTCTATGGCTATGTTCACACTGCAGGCAAAAGTGGCCCAAATACGATTTTTTTTTGCTCACGTGACTCGGATCTGTTTTTGTCATGACAGTGTGAACAGCACAAACCGCATGGAATCTGATCTTTTCAATTCCGATTTGTGCTACTTCCATATGTGGTACTAAATCTGATGCACGTCAGATGTTTTGGAATGCGACCGCAGTGTGAACGGTCATGTCGGAATTCATGTGACTTTTACGTCACTCTAGATCGACATTCGTCATAATTCCACACTGACGGGAGATTTTTACATACCCAAAGCTATCGAGACAGTTGCGAAAGGTACTCAGTGGAAGTACAGTGATGTGTCAGAACTCTGTATTAGTGACAACTCCATATACAAGCAAAACATGAGAGCTTGTATCATTAAAGTTTCAGAACTCTGCTGTCTTTTGTCACATCCTTGTCTTTATTTTTCATATTGCCTGTGCATAATTTTGCTGGCTTCTGCAGCAGATCACACTTTAAATAAACGCACAATCGCTTACTTTATGTCCTTCGGGTTTACTTCCGTATGACAGTGCACTGCGGAAGTGTTGCCAAATCCAGTTTCCCCGTGGAATTTGGCTACTTTTTCCACTGTTGCCGCGGGTTGTTTGTATAATTCTTTTGCGCATGCGGGTCAGTTCAGAACCATGATCTGTTCACACTGTAAATCTGATATTGGCCACATTTATAACAACAATGTGAACAGCTATACAAAAAAATCAGATCTGAGAAAAAAAATCAGTGTGAATGTAGCCTATTACACTCAAGGCTCAAGCATATGTCACTATGTGACCATTTTGGTATATTTTCTTGACTCTCGATTATCCAGCTGGCACTGCGAAAATCCACTAGTGCTTAAGCACCGACTTTGACGGTCATCTGAAAGCAGTCTGTCCTATTAACTTATTTATAAAAATAATACAAATTGATCCTGACAGTAGACAATTTGGCAACTAGACGACTTTAGGCAAGATACAGCTTATGTTAATGTACTGATTTCCTTCAGCAAACTGCCCAGCAGCTTTTCGAAAGCGTGAAAAGGGAGAATTTGAACAGAGAATTACAGAATGCAACAGGTTAGATAGTTTGGAGTGCAAAATATCATTACAAAAACATGGCAAAGAATGAGTTTACAGCAGAAGAGGTTCTTATGATGATTATTGATGAGACATGGGAGAAGGAAGTGAGACTTTTCAGACCAGCATCTTGGCATGTGTGGTGTGTGTGCATTTGTATGTGTGCATGTGTCTGTGTGAGCAAAAAAAAGGCTCCTGAGAGAGAACTGTGAAACCCAGTGTCACAAAAAGACTTGTATATATGTTAGGGCTGTACAAAAAAATCGAATGCGATTTTCATGCGCATCTCGTCAGTAAAGCCGCTCCTGTGATTAGTAGTAAATCTCCAGCACGTGCTTTCAGATGGAGCGGCATTTACTACACAGAGCCGTAGTTCACTGACAAGCTACGCAAAATCGCATTCAAAATCGCAGGCGATTCATTGCCGATTATGAACGCGATTTTGTGTAGCTTGTCAGTGAACTACGGCTCTGTAGTAAAATATTTTTTTATGGATTTTTTTTTACCCTAGATATATAGATTGGACCTAAACTATGATTATCCTTGTCCAAAAATATTTACACCGTTCTCAAGCTATCCAGGAGAATGCCATTTGTAATATTTATTTAAGCACAGTTTTGTGCTATGGCGGGGCTTAAATCCTGACTAACGTTTTAGACATTAATTAAACATTTGGGATATTAATTAATCACATATTTGTTTATACTAAACCAGTTCTCATGGGCCAAAATGTTTTTATAATGGGTTTCATAACTGCCAGATTGATTTGACTTTTTCTTAAGAAAGCAAGAGTTTGCAATATTGAGAAGAGTTTGGTGAAATTACACCTTCAGGTTATACCTCTTTTAGGAGTTTAGTGCATGTAGAATCTAGCATACATGTTGTTAGTCTCGTTGCTTTAATTCTTTTATGTTGGTTTTGATGCTGCTTTTCTGTTGTTTTGTTCCATTAAACTAAGGTTTACTTGTAATTGTCTTTCACCTTAGACCAGAAGGCACTGAACAAGGAGAGTCAAGAACTGAGTGAAATGGAAGAGAAAAATGATGATGATTTCACGTCTGGAGAAAAAGCCACACATACTAAACAGACCTCCTCACGAAAAAGAGCTAAGACCAAATCTAGGAGTCATTTCACCTGTCGTCAGTGTAAAAAAAGATTCACCCAGAAACCAAATCTCAAAGTCCATATGAGAATTCACACTGGTGAGAAGCCTTTCATCTGCGAACAGTGTGGAAAGAGTTTCACCGTAAAAGCAAACCTTGAAATCCACATGAGAATTCACACTGGAGAGAAGCCTTTCACATGCTCACAATGTGGACAGAGCTTTACACATAAAGGAACCCTCAATGGCCACATGAAAACTCACACTGGAGAGAGACCTTTCACCTGCAAGCTCTGTGGGAAGAGATTTGCACGAAAAGAAAGTCTTAAGATTCACATGAGATCTCACACTGGAGAGAAGCCATTTGTTTGTGATCAGTGTGGAAAGAGGTTGAGATGTAAAGAAACTCTAAATTACCACACGAGGATTCACTCAGGAGAGAATTGTTTTAAATGTCTTCAGTGTGGAAAGAGTTTCCCTGAAAAGAAAAGCCTTAAAAATCATTTACTAACTCATACCGAAGAGAAGCCTTTCACCTGCCAACAGTGTGGAAAGAGTTTCCAAATCAAGAAAACCCTGAAATCTCACATGAAAATTCACACCGGAGAGAAGCCTTTCACCTGCCAACAGTGTGGAAAGAGTTTCAGACATAAAGTTAGCCTTAAGATTCACATGACCATTCACACTGGAGAAAAGCCATTCACATGTGATCAGTGTGGAAAGTGTTTTAGACATAAACTAACCCTTAATCACCACATGAGGATTCACTTAAAAGAAAACTCTTTTAAATGCCATCAGTGTGGAAGCAGTTTCACAGACAGTAAACATCTAAAGGATCATGTAGAAACTCACATTGGAGAGAAGTCTTTCATGTGCCATCATTGTGGAAGGTCTTTCCCAAGGAAACCAAACCTTGAGGTTCACATAAGAATTCACACTGGCGAGAAGCCTTTTACCTGCACTCAGTGTGGAAAGTGTTTCACGGTTAAAGGAAGCCTGAAGAGTCACATGAGGGTTCACACTGGAAAGAAGTCTTAACCCCAGAGTACATTTTGTTTTTAGAAGTACGCAATAGGGTTTTTAGCCTGATTTTTGTAAGCGTGTGTTCCCTGTATGGGCAGCGCAAAAATGTGCAACAAACTAATGGATTAGCAACAATACAACAACAGTGGTTGAAGACTTGAAACATTAAATTTGGGAAATTTGGGAACAATTTGGGAAATTTCAGTGTTTTGAGTGTGACAATAGGTTTAGACAAAGGAGAAATTTCAAAAATAACTGGACATTCACTCTGGAGGAGAGCAAATTGATTGTGATCAGTGTCAAAAAATAAATAATCTTTTGCCATCACACTTAAAGATACAGTACACCTAAAAATGCAGTTATGATTTGACTTCGGAATTAAATTATTACGATTGTTCAATGTTACTTGATTAATTTTAGTGAGAGAATGTACAGGTGGATTATGCCAACATGAACACTAGGGTTGTTTTTTCGGTACTTTACTCTCTGTGTAATTACAAAAACATTTATTTCAGTGAAAAAATAAGTCCAAAAGTCTCAATTTCAACATTTTGAACAATAGGGCCCTACAAACTTTTTCTTTCTTTCAAATTCTCGCGAAGTGACTCTCACAGCAGCTCTGGAGATTAAGTTTTTGTGTTCATGCCGTCATATAGTGAGACCTAGAGGCTGAAAATCACCGAGAGCGTCACGCGTGCTTCAGTATTTGTGTAGTAAACAAAACCGTGTTTCCGCCATTCATACATACAGAGGCAAGCGGAACATGCAGGATTCATATTTAAACCGTCTTTTTGCATTTTAATATTCACAGACACTAG
>NW_015635553.1:121958-125583 GCF_001515625.1 Sinocyclocheilus rhinocerous | reverse complement strand
GATCCCGTCCGCGTTTTCGCAGAAACCATATGGCCCTAGAAATGTAACCACACTTCAGAACATTTTGGCTTGCCCTGTGTTGTTTGAACGAGTTGCAGGGGTGACATCACGTCACAGGGTCTCTCTTTCTCTCTGTAGCGTATGCGCCCAGATGCGTTCTCGGGTACCGAAATTTAACGTGAATCGGTACTCTGTAGTACCGACGCAATTCGGTCGGTACCCTTAAAAGTACCGAGTTCAGTACCCAACCCTAATGAACACATTTATTTACAACCCAGAAACAAATCATAGGTATCAGAAGTATCAAGTCATCATACTCCTTGCAAACCTTATCCAGCATGCCCAGCATGATTATTAATGTCTAGCTATAAGCGCAGTGACATCATCAAGATTCTATTTTGTCAGAATAAACACTAATGTATGACCCACTAGCTTTTCAGCATCTATCAACTAGGTACAAAGATTTTATATGCTAAAAGATCTCTCTTCAAATCCAGAGTCTCATGATGCTGATATTCAAAACAGTACAATGAACAGTGTAACGCATACATTTTTTTTTTCTCCAAAAAGTCCAAAGACAGACACTGTCCCATTTGCATTGGTGATTATCAGAGATGATTCTCTGATGTACTTATTACCATCAAACATAAGCCAATTTACTGTGATTGCATGTTGTATGCTATCAATCCCCCAAAATTTCTTATATTTGCTGTAATGTAGTCCATATTTTTCACTTCAAAGACAGGACTCGATTCCTTCTCGTGTACAAAAATGGGATGCTCAGAACCAACTTCATAACTTTCAAAAAGCTGATTAGGGTTCACAAGTGACTTGAATTTTGAGGACCTCTGCTTAAAGAAAAAGAAAGAATAAAAGAAAAAACACTGTTTTGACTCAAATCTCATGCATATATACCTTATCAAATGGCCCAGAGTAAGAATTTGAGCAGGAAGCATGTAATATTGCTTAGGAATCACATTGTTCTCAGGGGAAAAGTTGCTCAAACCTTTTCAGATGAAGTTCAGTCATTGGTTTAAGACTTAATACACTTTAAAAAATAATATCTCAAGGTGCTCTTTATTTTTGAATCACACTCATTGTCCTCACGGTCAAAAGTGACCGGACACCTGTAATGTAACCTCTTATTTTTTCAGTAAAATCATTCTAATTCATTTTTGTTCAATATTTTTTCTTTTGAATTTTGAGAGGGTTTTGTGGTAATAAATATGTATGCAGTAATTAATATCTATTTGTTCCCATTGAAAATATATATATATTTTTAAATGTATTCTATATTTTTTTAATTTATTTTACATTGTTCTCAGGGGAAAAGTTGCTCAAACCTTTTCAGATGAAGTTCAGTCATTGGTTTAAGACTTAATACACTTTAAAAAATAATATCTCAAGGTGCTCTTTATTTTTGAATCACACTCATTGTCCTCACGGTCAAAAGTGACCGGACACCTGTAATGTAACCTCTTATTTTTTCAGTAAAATCATTCTAATTCATTTTTGTTCAATATTTTTTCTTTTGAATTTTGAGAGGGTTTTGTGGTAATAAATATGTATGCAGTAATTAATATCTATTTGTTCCCATTGAAAAATTTTTTTTTTTTTAAATGTATTCTATATTTTTTTAATTTATTTTTTAATTAATGCAGTATTTCAGGTTAAAATAGAGACTCAGCCATTTAAATTCAATTTTGGAAGGCAGATTTGTGCCATCTGGTTGTAAAAAAAGAAAGAAAGAAAAAAAAACGTGTAATGGCATGGTGTAACAACTAGATGCCTGTATAGCTCTCTATAGAGCAGCTTGTGAATTGCCTAGTTGTGTTTAGTCATAATTGATTCAACATATTTTTATTAGGTGGAAGAGTTGAATATATATCTCAAAGATTATTTTTTGTCTAGTTCTAGATTTTTTTTTTTGTTAGAAATAGTGATTTGAAGTGTTAGTTTTTGCATTATGATTACTGTCAAACCTAAACATTGTGTTAGAAAGAGAATGCAAGGAAGCATTTTGCTACCCATTTTTTGATTAAGAATTTGTTTTAAAAAAATGCAATTCATACACATTTGTATCATGTAAACATTTTTTAATAAACGTCTATTTTGTGTAAAAGTCAGTGAACAGTAAAAAAGGAAACAGCAATAATGAACAACAAGCTACAGTAAATGAAGAAAGAGAAACTACTATACTAACTATATACAATATTTACATTTATACTATATTTATAATTATATACTGTATATAATAACTATATGCTAACTACATACTGTACTAACTCTAGATAACTACCCTATGGATTGTAGCAGAGGTCACAGATCAGAATGCAGTGTCTTTTGCAAACGGGATTATTGCATTTCTTGCAAACAAAAGTAAGTCTTGACATCCCTCGGGAGCAGTGCTTGAAGTGGAAAAAAAGATGTGCCGGTACTCATCCCCCCCACCCCCCACCCCCCTTATTGCAAACGGGATTATTGCATTTCTTGCAAACAAAAGTAAGTCTTGACATCCCTCGGGAGCAGTGCTTGAAGTGGAAAAAAAGATGTGCCGGTACTCATCCCCCCCACCCCCCTTATTTATTTAATTAATTATTTATATTAAATAAGTACTTTTTAATAATTTACAATGTATGTATAGTGCCACAATCAATCAAAGTTTTCAGTACAGATTAGCACAAGTCAAGCTGCGATACCAAACAGGAGCACAGGGAGACGCCAAAGACCACTAAATCGCCTGCCTACTACACGGATCCAGTCAGAATCGCTAAATCTGACCACCGCATAATCAGCGTTCATTATAAAACACTCTTGCATTTAAGCCAAATACACGCTGAAAATAATCATTTTACTGATATCTGGAAGATCAGAATGCAGTGTCTTTTGCAAACGGGATTATTGCATTTCTTGCAAACAAAAGTAAGTCTTGACATCCCTCGGGAGCAGTGCTTGAAGTGGAAAAAAAGATGTGCCGGTACTCATCCCCCCCACCCCCCACCCCCCTTATTTATTTAATTAATTATTTATATTAAATAAGTACTTTTTAATAATTTACAATGTATGTATAGTGCCACAATCAATCAAAGTTTTCAGTACAGATTAGCACAAATCAAGCTGCGATACCAAACAGGAGCACAGGGAGACGCCAAAGACCACTAAATCGCCTGCCTACTATACGGATCCAGTCAGAATCGCTAAATCTGACCACCGCATAATCAGCGTTCATTATAAAACACTCTTGCATTTAAGCCAAATACACGCTGAAAATAATCATTTTACTGATATCTGGACGTACGTCACTATTCTTTCCGCAATCGCTGATGAAATCGGCTGTTTTGAACTTACTGTTTGAATTCGTTTACTGGATCCTTGGACTTTGCAGGAGTTTACCAGTTTAAAATGATGTGATCGCAAAAACCTGCTTCTTTTAATTTTAAGATATTATTTTCGTTATAAAGTACTAATTCAAATTAGTAATCAATAATTAATTATTATTCTACTACTCTGCGCGCCTCCCCTGACATGCTCTCGCACCCCACACACTCTGCTTGCTTTCATTCACGTGATTGTTCGAGATGAGAGGTGATCCCGCCTGGGTAGTGTGATTTATATAGTGTCATTT
>NW_015635553.1:108181-120827 GCF_001515625.1 Sinocyclocheilus rhinocerous | reverse complement strand
GCTGTTTTGAACTTACTGTTTGAATTTGTTTACTGGATCCTTGGACTTTCCAGGAGTTTACCGGTTTAAAATGATGTGATCGCAAAAACCTGCTTCTTTTAATTTTAAGATATTATTTTCGTTATAAAGTACTAATTCAAATTAGTAATCAATAATTAATTATTATTCTACTACTCTGCGCGCCTCCCCTGACATGCTCTCACGCATCACACACTCCGCTTGCATTCATTCACGTGATTGGTCGAGATGAGAGGCGATCCCGCCTGGGTAGTGTGATTTATATAGTGTCCTTTCTAATCATATTATGGGATCATATAATTACCCAGACACTGACGTTTTTACTCGGAGTACCGGCAACATGTCAGAAGTGCCAGTACGCACAAAAAAGTGCAGGTGCTCTAAAGGCTAAAATATAGAAGTGCGTACCGGCCCACTTCAAGCACTGCTCGGGAGGCTGAGGAACTAGCCAAGGAAGGACCTGCCGTGGAGGGACCTGGTCTGGAGGGGCGAGCCGTGGAGGGACCAGCTGCTTCTTCATCTTCTTCCTGCAAGTTTTCTCGAGAAGCAGAGAGGCTGGTGTGCGTGGGCCATACTGCCTTGATTTTACATAGGGGGACACCAGCGCTCTCCCTAGCTCCTCTAGAAAAAACCTCCTCTTGTAGTTTGGGGCACTTTGTTTCCATGTGGGATCAATTTCCCTCCATAGCACGAACGCATTATAAGCATATAATAGAAGAGTGCCATCGGCCAGCGCGCAGTCTTCCTCCCACATGAATATGTTGCAACAATCTGGAATATTGCACACACACATTCACAATCACAATAATACTAATAAAAATAATAAATAGAAAGTAGTAAATACCTTGTCAAGAGTGTCCACTCCACTTTTGGTTTTGTTATAATCCAAAATCATTTGAGGCTTCCTTTCCTCTCGCTTGCTGATTGTTGCCTCTTTGTGGACGGTGCTCATGAGAAGCACATTTTTATTTTTTTAGCACAGTATGACACAATGGTATGTTGTCTAAAAGCAAACAGCGATGAAAATCGAGACCTGCCTCTCAGATTTGTCAAGGTGCTTGGAAGCTCTGGCTTGTTCCTGAGCACTGTTCCAAGCATTTTTTAATTTTTTTAAGGAGCTCTGTGCCAAGAGCATATGATGTAAAAAATTGTCACATGTGACAATATGTCCATGCAGGCCATGCGTCATTTCAATTACTACTCGCCCAGGTTTATCTCAGGCTGTGCTCCTGCAGGTTTGCCTGTGTATACATGCATATTCTAGCAGTAGCTTGTTTTGGCATCACATGCAGCCCTGGGCCCGTATTTATCAAGCTTCTCAAAGTGCTGAGAATTCATTAAATGTACTCCTACTTTCAAACTTAAGTATGAAAGCAAGTTATCAAATTTCTTAAAGCTAAGAATCGCTCTTATTCTCCCAGTTGTTTAAGACAGCTCGAGAGGTCTCTCAAGTGGTTAGGAGTTGCCAGTAGGGGCTTGTGATGGTGCTGAGGAGACAGAGAAAGTGAGCGAATCATCGGGCCAATTGCGGCTGAGTGTCGGCTCACTCGGCTGTGTTCTGGCAGCAGCCAACCGAAAGTGAGCCAGCTCTAGCCCAGTAATGGTTGCCAGATTTGGCTAGGCTTTGGATGTGCAGATCTGGGCCCGTATTTATCAAGCTTCTCAAAGTGCTGAGAATTCATTAAATGTACTCCTACTTTCAAACTTAAGTATGAAAGCAAGTTATCAAATTTCTTAAAGCTAAGAATCGCTCTTATTCTCCCAGTTGTTTAAGACAGCTCGAGAGGTCTCTCAAGTGGTTAGGAGTTGCCAGTAGGGGCTTGTGATGGTGCTGAGGAGACAGAGAAAGTGAGCGAATCTTTCAGGAGAGGAAGAATGTTCTTGAAATGTTTGACGACGAGCAGTTAATCAAATGGTATCGTTTGGACAGAGCAGGCATCATATTTGTCAGCGATTTGGTGAGGGACGTCATATCACCAGTAACTTTACGCAGCAATGCATTTTCAGCGGAATTGAAGGTTGTGATGACGCTTCGTTTCCTTGCCACAGGGAAAAATGCAGCAATGCAATGCTGATGATTTGGGGCCATCACAACCATCAATAAGCCGAATTGTCATGGAAACAATTATGGCACTTACAGCTCCACACATTGTCACGCGTTTCATTGACTTCCCAACAACTCCCCGCATAATCCAACAGAAGCAAACACAATTTATGCAAATAGCCGGCTTCCCGGGAGTAGTAGGTGCAATTGATGGCACTCATATAAAGATCATTGCTCCCAGCGTGAACGAAAATTTTTGTGAACAGGAAGAGGTACCACAGCATCAACACACAAGCAAACTACAATATTTTGAATGTGTTGACATGCGGATATTGAATGAAATGGCGCTTTTCCACTGCATGGTAGTACTGAACTGCAGTGGAAACGCAAAACGTGCCGAGCCGAACCGTGCCATGCCGTACTGAGCCGAGTCGTACCACGCAGTGGAAAAGCGCCAAAAGTGTCCTGAAGCAGCTGTTTGAAAGGCCCTTTGTGCCGCCGGGGTGTCATCTAATAGGAGATAAAGGATACCCTTTACACCGTTGGCTGCTCACCCCTTTCCATATGCCACTGACAAAAGCCAAATCAACTACAACAGGTAGCCTATATTGTAAGCTATTTATGCACAATTAGTTTTTTATAGTCTATTAATACTCTCTATCCTAATATAGGTTTTAATTTCATATCCCTTAGGGCACATCGTATCACAAGAAGCGTGGTGGAGAGAGGGATTGGCCAGTGGAAGCGTAGATTCCACATTCTACACGGTACTCCCCTGAAAGAGTGTGTCATATAATGGCTTGTGCAATACTGCATAATATTTGCAAGAGGCACAACATCCCACCCCCACCAGAGGATGATGACGATGGAGAAGCTGGAGATGCCAGCCCCTCGAGCAACATCAATCTATGTGATGGGGCAGCCTTCAGACAACACTTTGCCAACCTCCACTTTGGGTACACATAATTATTAATAAGTTTTAATCAAGCGGCAACCTCCCGCTCTCTCTCGTGAAGCCAACATAGAAGTGACTTAAACTGTAATTCGCCAACTGGCCGATAGAGGCTGGCTGCAAAAGGATCCGTTTAAATTATATTAAGCCTTAAAATTCTGCATAATTAAGGACGTGGCCACTTGAGTGACAGGTGGATTGACGTTGCTGTCTCTATCTGCTGTCTCTTATGCCGAGTTCACACTGCACGATTTTAGCAACCACGGTGACCCGACGACTTTGAAAATCGTGCAGTGTGAACTCGGCATTAGCCGTCACCTCACCTCAGCCGCTGAACTCGGCATCTCTGCCGTCTTTCTGCTTTTGTTTTATACAGTCTATGGGTTTTTTCGTGATTATTTCTTAAAATTATCAAATAAAATGTCTTGTTGTGCGGTTAATTGTACTAACAGACCGTCCAAGTCTGGGATCCATTTTTTCCGGTGAGTGATATTGTAATGTAATTTTATTTATTAACTTATTTATTCTTTATAATTTTATTTAAAACTCCTACTACACTCCAGAATCCGACAGACTGTGATTAGCTGTAAACGTTAGGCCTGTAATTAACGTTACTCGTTAAGCGTTTTCCTCCCATAGAAAACCGTTAGGCTATAAGAAAAACACTTGACGTGGCTTAATGAATTAAAACCGATTAAAACTGTTTTTAAAAGACAAAACTCAGTGAGAACATGATTAATAAATCATACTATGTACAGACAAGCACTGTTGTAATGCATTAAGCCATGTAAGCGTTTTCCTTATAACGGTTTTCTATGGGAGGAAACCGCTAAACGCGCGTTGCGTTCATATTCTGGACTCATCTGCTTGTCTGTATATAAGTATGATTTATTAATAACGTGTTTTCTGAGATTGGTCTTTGAAAAACTTTTAATGCATTAAGCCAAATTAAGTGTTTTAAAATGTCCCGAACAGAATGAGGACTGTGCAAAGTAGTCTGTGAAAGAGGTAACTATCTATTTGTCCATGTACAGTTTTCCTCTAGGTGATCCAGACCCTCTCAGACTAGACCAGTGGATGCTCAACGTGAAACGACAGAACTGGACTCCTAACAAGGCTTCTCGTCTGTGCAGTGACTCCAGGGTACAAATACCTTGTTTTATACCTTACAAAGTCAAATAACTTATTAGTTTAAATTGGTAAAGCATTGACTATCATACATTAACTGTTAAGGTGAAATTAGTGACACACCAGTGAAGTTTAGTTTTTCACAGATGCAGAAATCCAATTAGAGATTTTACCAATCCAGCAAAATGACCACTTTTTGCCAACCTTTTAATTTCAGTGCATTTAATGCGAGTGAGAATTGTTAAAAAAAAATCTCTTTGTGAATTTCATGTAGGAAAAATTATCTTTCAAGTAAGACAGCAGAACACAGAGATAGTTAGAGATAAAGATAATTATTCAGAACAGTTACATGTTCTTTTAATAGCAGTAATAATTTTAATGTTTAATCTGTACATTCATACTAGTGATAGACTGATTAATGAACATAAACACATATATCTCTGTTATGAACAGCTATTTACTCTGCAATAATGTCATATTTTTTGTTTCTTGAAATTTTTATTAGGGAAGGGCATGCCTGAAGGACAGGCATGGGCTTTCCTGTGTCACATGAAGGACTGTTCAATATCTCTTAGGCCCCGTCCACACGGAGACGCGTTTAACTGTATACGCATACATTTTGTATCGTATAGGCGTTTCGTCCGCACAGATCCGGCGTTTTGGGAGAGTGAAACCGATATTTTTTTTAAACCGGGTCCCAGAGTGGACAAATCTGAAAACGCCACCCTTGCGTTTTCGTGTGTTCTTAAACGATGACGTCATCAACCCACGTCTCGCCCCTAGTCAGACACCGCTACGTCGCGTAACAGCAACAAAAACATGAACAAACACTGAACGATTGTCTTTTTATTAACTAACATTAACACAGATTAATAAGTGTATTGTTCCATGTTAGTTTGTATACCGCGCACAAGGTTTATGCGCATAGTCCAAGTCTTCTTCTCCGTTTTTAGTGTATCTCTGTGGCAGAATTACAGCGCCACATACTGGTCTGGCATGTTTACTACATCGTTTTGTGTCGGTTTCGTGTGGACGCAGATATTTCTTGAGACGAGGGGAAAAAAAAGATCGGATAGGGAAAGCTCTGGCTTCGTGTGGATGTAGCCTTAGAGTCTGCATGAACGGGGCCTAAGGTGATATTGATCTGTTTGCCATCTATTATATGAAATACATATGCAACATCCCTGGTCAATGATTCTGTAGAGTTTCTGGAATTCTGTGTCAAAGAGCAGTAAATGACAGATTTACAAAAAAAAATCACAAATCTATAAAAAAAAAAAAAAAAACATTACAAAAATGATCTTCTTTCGTATTCTCTCATGTTAAGTTGAAAGCTTCAAAAAGTTAACATCTTTGGTTAGTTTGATTTTATATTATAGATATTGAGTTATTGAAGTGTTGTAATACAGTAATTTAGTATTTGAGGTTGTTATAAAAAATTGCTTTAAATCCAATTTTTATTTATATGTATTATAAATAATTTATAATCTGCTGTTTTTGATTACTGTTTTCATTAAGGCTGGGCGAAATGTTAATATTTAAAGTTGTTCCTATCGCCTTGTCTTGTCTTGTCCCTATGGTTTTGTAGTGTCCTGTATGTTTGTCCCGTGTTATATGTTCCCACTCCTGGCCTGCACCTTGTCGTGGTGAGTGGGCTTTTAACCAAGACAGGTCATATTGAATGTATTTTATCTAGTCATCTTTCTCTCATGTAGGACATGTAATGTCCCCTGCTTGTGTTTAGTCAGTAACCGTACCCATGTTGTCTGTTGATGTGTCAAAGGAGCTGATTGCAGTATCTGAGTGCTGTGGTCCCAGCTTCCATCATGGCTCTTTCACTTCTCTGCTGTTGCCTGCACCCTATAGCTTTGCTAAGCCTTTTTTTTTTTTTTTCTTGTACTCCACCTTTTCCTATGTTATCCACACACATCCACATGAACACTACTTAAGAACCCCGTATTTGAAGCTATAGTTCAGTTTTTTCTTTATTAAAAGCAGTGTTTGTGGCAAATCACTTCTTGTCATTTCAAAAATCAGATTCATTTATTTAGCACACTCAAAATGATCCAAACATTGTTCATAAACCCTTTTCTTCTATCCCAGCTCTATCTTTCACAAACAAGCAACACTCTTCATTAATTCATACAATAAGGGAAGAACGAATACCAGGAATATTCTTATCAAGTCAAGTGGTTTTATTGAAGGCTTAACGAAAAAATTAAAATAATGAAACAAAAGGAGAAGAGAAGGAAGAGCAGAGGTGGTAACAGTGTTATGGCTACAGGTGTTGCTTAACATTGAACATAAAAAACTCAACATTAGCCATGATAGTCAGGGCTATATTTAGGCATATCCAAATGGGCCCTAAAGGCCAAATTCAAAAGCAGTGACAACTGTAAGCAGTTCACTGCATTTGGATGTGGTCTTTAAGGCAGTTAGCTACAGTAATTAAAAACATATAATTTCCCCTCGGTGTGAAATGAACTCCATCTTTTAAAAATAGCCCAGGACTGTAATGCCTAATGTGAGGGTGCTCAATCATGGCACCATTTAAGCTACGAACAAATGTAGCCATAACACTGTTAACAAACTTGCGGGCCTTGTCCAGTTTCACCGGATTTGCACCAGCCTTCCACCGGCACCTCTGGGTCACAGCTGAAAACATGATCTTCATGCCAGGGTGCCGGAGATTAAGCTGGTGCAGGTCCTCCTTCATGACATTCACCAGCTTAACCAGTCATTGCCGCCACAGTGGATGACAAGGACATCCGGTGCTGCTCTTCCTTGCAGGGAGTGGTGGAAACAGGGGAGAAGTCCTTTCCAGCGCAGTCCACTCCAGCCAAACCAACAGACACGGACACCTGGCAGACTGAGGTTGCTTCCCATAGTCTGGGCAGCTCTCTGGGCACCACGTCTGACATAGCTGTCACCAATGATCCACACTGTGTTTATGGAAGGAAAATAAAGGTGTTTAATAAATGCTAAGAGGTACTGAAAAATAAGAAGTTAACTATGAAAGGTAGCCCAGTTTTTTTTTTAACGTTTACGTTGACAATACTGTCACATGTGGGAGAAAATAGAACAAGGGAGCAACACCTCAAAATATAGACAGCTGATATTACATTGTCTGTTTTAAAAGGTCAGCCCAAAAAATTAGACTGTCAAATGTCAAGTAGCCAAGACTTGTACTTACAGTTTAAACTGTGTCCATAGACTGCTGTACATGCATCACGGGTGGCCATAACAAGAGGAATCAATCACTGAAAGAAATAAACATCTTGTAAAAAAAAATGCAGAAAGTTTTGTATGATGGGTAGGTTTAGGTGTACGGTCAGTGTAGGGGGATAGAATATTGGTGTAGTGGTGCCTGGAGAAGTGGGTATACTCTTAAGTTTAAAACTAAAGTTTAAAACACTCGCGCTATTAAACCAAATACATGCTGAAAAGAGTAATTTACTGACATCTGGACATGACTCTCCGCAATCTCTGATGAAATCGGTCAGGTTTTCTCTGTATTATACTGTTTGAATGCATTCATTAACTGGATCCTTGGACTGAAAAGTATAGGCAGATCCCCAGTTTAAGAAATGTTGTGATCGTAAAAACCTGCTTTTTTTATTTTTAAGGTATTGTTTTCATTATGTCAGGCGCAACGGTCCTGACTGCATCACTATCTTTACTGGGTGTTTTTAGGGAATATTTGCATTTATTCACATGCTATTGGATTAGCTATTCATGTGGTGGACTGTCATGGTTTTGGCTAATGCAGGACACTACTGAATGATGCGCATCAGAGGGGATTTAACGTTAGAAATGGGTATACGCAGCCGACTGATAAAGAAGTGGGTATACCTGCGTATACCCTACACTACACAGTTTGTACAGTATAAAAACCATAACGCCTATGGAGAGTCCCCACAAAGATAGCGAAACTGTGTGTGTGTGTGAATGCGTGAGACTTGAGTGCCCTGATGATATCAGTAACAGATAAATAGTTATTTGAAGTTTTGTTGTGTAGTTTCAGGTTAATTTACCTCGAGTAAGCTGGAAAGCGCTGGAAACCGGTTCAAAAACCAACCGCCAATACTTCGAGGTAGGTGGGCGTGGTTTCAGCAACCAGGCACCTTAGCTCCACCCACGCCCCGCCTCTTTGCCCATTTTCAATTATCCGGGAGTGACGCGCTGCTAACAACAGATGTCTGTTGAATGTAAACTCCTCTTAGGAATTTCACAATTCAATGTGAATTTATCTGAGAATATTTTTAAATAAGGAAATCTGTTCAGTGATTGGTCCATGTGCATGTCATCATCCAAAATCCTGTTTGTGGCACAGCAAAATGTCGTGAATCAACTCTAAGACTGACACTTAAGATTTAGTCTTTCACTTCGCATAAATTACAACTGAGATGCTTGATAACTAACTTTTAAGCACAGCTTTGAGCCAAGAATTTTTTTACACAAATCAATTCTTAGCAGCGTTCTTGAGAGTAATTCTCAGAGGCTTGATAAATACGGGCCCAGATGTTGATGCCATATTTTCCAAGCTTGCTTGGGATGTATTGCTTGAAAGAGCACCACCCCCTGAATGCAACCAGGCAGTCATCCACAGTTACACTGAGATCAGGATTGTACATCAGAGGCAGTCTCTCCACCCATTTTCCCCAGATTTCTCTGATAGGTGCCAGCTTGTCAGTTTGTCTTTTCGCTAGTGCTGGGCGGTATACCGGTTCATACCGAATACCGGTGTTTATTTTAGTTATGATATGAATTTTTAAAATACCGCAATACTGGTGTATGTCACTTAAACAACGTTACGAACGCGACACTGTTTCAAAGGCGTCCCTTTTCACTGTTGCACTGTGGTGAGCTCCTTTAGTGGACTTTGTTATCCTAGGTACTACCAAAAGTCCAGAGACTTTTTGTTTATTGAAGATGCAGGACAACCAGCTAGCAGTGCATTACAATAGTCCAGTCTAGAGGTCATGAATGCATGAACTAGCTTTTCTGCATCAGAAACAGGTAACATGTTTCGTAATGCTGTTTTTGTAACATGGGGAAATATGATTTTCAAAAGACAAGTTGCTATCTAATATAACACCCAGATTTTTGACTGTAGAGGAAGTAACAGTACACCCATCTAGTTGCAAATTGTAATCCAAGAGATTCTGTGTACTGTCTTTTGGTCCAATAAGTAATATCTCTGTCTTATCCGAATTTAATAGGAGAAAATTATTGGGTCTCCTCAGCAGTGTACCTTTTTGCCATTGTGCAGAATGAGAGGACAGGGCTCAAAGTAGCAACACTTTCTCAAAACATTCTTTATGCACCAAGAGCTTGTAACACTCCAAAGAGAAAGGAAAAATTTAAATCGCATCATATGACCCCTTTAACAACCTTGCAGCGGCATTCTGGACAATCTGTAGTCGTGACAGAGTGGACTGACTAATCCCTACATACCGGGAATTACAGTACTCCAGATGAGAAGACACAAAAGCATGCATCACTCTTTCAAAATCACAAAAGGATAAAAATGGCTTAATCTTTGCCAGTGTTCTGTTCTTAGTTGAAAAAAGCCAGAGCGAACAATCTGCTTGTCAAATTTCAAGGCATTAGGGATGTAACGATTCACTCAACTCACGATTCGATTCGAAAATTACGATTTTGATTTCACGATTCGATTCACGATTTTTTTTAACAAAATGAGATTTAAGACAAATTATAAATTAAATGTGTCCTTTTATTATTGCTTAGACAAATACTGTACGTTTCTTTGTGAAATTGAAATATAACACTATAATAATATACTAATATAGCACTTGCATATTATTGCTCTTTTGTTGGTCCTCATTTGTAAATCGCTTTGGATAAAAGCGTCTGCTAAATTACAAAATTTAAATATAATGTAAATGTAAATAACAAAACTAAATTTTAAATTTAAAACAAGCCCCAAATCAAATAAATAAGTAACACAAATAAAATAAATCTCTTAATATAAACAAACAAATTTTAAATGGAAAGAGCACAAACAAAGCCTTAGAGGCAACCACTGCATTTTAATCATGATCCAAACAAAGATGCTGCATACATGCAACATGAGCAGTTTTTAATCTAAATTACATTGTATAATTTCTAAATTTGAAGCAAAAACAGAATGGTTTGACTTCAGTTTTGTGAAACTGCATAAAAAATATCTGCATGAAACAGAAACAGCACAAGCGCTGAATGAGACGCAGATTCACTCTCCGCCAGCAGGTGGCGCTTAAAGCGTTTCCTTGGTTTCCGCTGTAAACAAAGCAGCACTGCACCGTATGAACTTTAATATGCAGGGCTCCAGACTGCGACCACGTTGGTCAACTCATAAGCGCTTCAATTTCTGTTGCATATGAGAAACATCAAAGGGCAAACGAAACTGAAAGCATAACGAAACAGCGCTTAGAGAGTATACCTACTCAGCTACAGCAAAAATGACGCGCATATTGAGGAAACGATGGATGGGGGCTTTGCTGTTTGCTGTTTACCTCACATTACGCTATGGAGGCTCTCTTTTATTTATTTATTTGATTCCTCAGTGTTTGCTAAACGTTCTGTAATTTATTAGTCGGTATATAATACAGCATGTGGTGTGTGCCATGCCTCATCTTATTCGTTTTTGTTAATAAACGTTTTGTAAGCTAGTTTGTCATTGTATCTTACTGATTTATTGTTGTTGTGCTTTTTGATTAAGAATAACAATGAATCTATCTTTTGTTTTAGTCTTAAAAAATGAAAGGTGTGTAGATGTATTTAAGCAAAACAGTGACAACAAGATCGCGAATTCGAAAGTGAAAGCATCCGAAGCCCCCGGCTTAACACAGCAAAAGAGAAACTCCCATTCACAAAATTCAAATCACAAATAATACTACTGATGATAAAGAATGGGTTGAATGTTAACAACTTTAATTTCCATATAACTATAAACTATGATAAAAGTTCATCAGCATGCATTGAATAATCCCATGTTGTAGCGCAAAAAAAAAGGAAAATATTGCGACCAAATCATGTGGTCGTGCGACCAGCTGAGAAAGTTAGTTGCAAAAGAGCGACCAGTGGGAAGAATGAGTCTGGAGCCCTGATATGCATTATACAGAGGCAAGAGGAAAAGAAAAAATACCATCGAAAGACAGTAAGTTCCCCTCAGACATACATTCATGTAAACTCCTACCCCTAACTGAATCGCAATTTGTTTGGCATCTCAACCGATTTGAATCGTCACATATTTGAATCGATTTTCAACCAGCTCGCGGTTAATCGTTACATCCCTACAAGGCATCGTTAAAAATTACACCTACATTTTTTACCATGGATTTACCACTGATAGATAAAGGGCCTAAATCAATATTAGTAGACCCATATGCATTGGAGGGTGCAAAAACAATAGTTTCAGTTTTACTTTCATTTAGTTTTGATTTAATTTACTTTCATTCAATTTCATCAGACGGCCAGCCATGCACACCGGCGCCATCTTAAGTTGCACACCTCATCTTAAGTTGCACAAAAATGGGTAGAGACTTCCATTTATGTACAGTCCATGATCATGAGAGAAACCTGGGCAGGCGAGTAGTGAATCAAATACATGGCCTTCAGGGACATATCGCCATGTGACAATTTTCTATTACTTATGCTCTTGACACAGAGCTCCCGCAAAAAAATAATAATAAAATGCTCAGAATGATGCGAAGGAACAAGCCTGAGCTTCCAAGTGCACTGTTCTTTGGTGTGTTTATTTCAGTCTTGATGTTTTAGTGTCACCCCTTCACTGCTATGAGCTTTTCCTGCATTACGACTGAATTATTAAATGGATTTAACATATTGTCAAAACTTTGCTCTGTGTTACAGACACAGTGGTTCATAAGTGTGTGTGTGCATCTGTGTGTGAGTGGGTGTGTCTATATCATATTCTTGATTATTTGTAGTGTCATCCCATTACTGCTGTGTACTTTTTTCAGCATTGTGGATGATTTGTACATTGTAAGTTGTTCTCAGAATTTTTGTGTTTTTGTCGATTTCCCATTCATTTCCTATGGTCCGTCATTTTACAACCACTTAGCCTGCTTGAATCATGCCCTAAATTTTTTTTTTTTTTTGTGTATTCACATTGCAAATGCCATAAAAGTTCGTACCATTCTGATGAAACTGTGAGTTTTAAAAATTCGTACCATTCTGATGAAACTGTGAGTTTTAAAAATTCGGTCAAAAGTGACCAAAGAGCACCAGAGGGTTAAGTCCAAAACTAACTGAACATATTCCTTTTTAAGGCCTTTCCACACTGAGCGCGATGCGAAAAAAGCGAGGTGAATCGCCGACGAATGGTGCTTTCACACCAAACGCGAAACGATTGTTCGCTTTCTGCTAATTCACGCCTGCACGCTAGGTGGCGCCGACCAACAATGCATTTTTCCTCTTTTAAGCACCTATTTGACAGGGTTAACGGAGGTCGATCGGAACGAAACTCGGTGGGCATGTTC
>NW_015635553.1:103789-108054 GCF_001515625.1 Sinocyclocheilus rhinocerous | reverse complement strand
GCCCTAAAGGTCTGTAAGAATTTTGAAAGAAATCGGCCACTAGTTGGCGCTAAAGAGTTTTATGGCTCTGTAATCACGTGGTGTTTCAGTCATCCCCACAATATGTATATCATTTGATAGATCTCCTCATATCGAGCAACTTTGCCTCAAGAACCATTGCTGTCAATCAAATAGTTCATTAAATATTCTTAATTACGTTAAAAACATACTTTTGCGTACTAGTCCTAGGTTTTTTGCTCAATCTCGATCAAACCACTGCAACGCAATTCTCTGTACTCTCTAGATCAATAATTATCAAAAAAAATTTGAATTTTGTCCTTTGCTTACTTTTAACGGTGTCATTTAGAGAAGGGGCGTGGCCAAATATACCCAAATGCCTATAAAATCTAAACAAAAACTCAAAACTTTACGAAACTCGGTTAAAACATGTGTCCGATGACTCTTAACAAGCAAGCAAAGTTTCATGAATATCGGACCATAGGTGGCGCTATAACAGTAAAAAAAAGTCTCCAAAAACACAATATTTCAATTATAACAGAATTTAATTGTACACAAAAAGTTCATATATTCACACATACACTAAATCTTGATATCATAAGATAGATCTCCTCATGCTGAACAACTTTGCCTCTGGGACCAATGTTGTCAATAAAACTGTTCATTAAATATTCAAGATTATTTAAAAAAGCTACTTTTGCGAACTAGTCCAAGGTTTTTCGCCCGATCAGAACCAAACCAGTGCAGAAATACTCTATGGACAGTGTTTATGAATAATTATCAAAAAAAGTTGAACTTTCAACTCACGGTCGCAAAGGGACGCCGAAACGTATAAAAAAGGCGGGGACAATTTTACTAAAATGGAGATAACTCTTGAACGGAATGAGATATCTTCACCAAACTTGGTACACATGTGAATGAGCTCAATATTTGGTGAAATAAAAAAAATTGCGCAGCTCTACCACTTGGTGGCGCTATAAAAAGGAAAAAACATAAGAACAAATATAACTTTGCAACCGTTTGTCCGATCGACTTGAAAATTGGTATGCAGTGTGTTTGTCCAGTGTGCCATAAGTGTCTATGAGGACATTTGCGTATATAAAAAAACATGGCCGCCATTGGCCAAAGACATTTAAGCACCTATAAGACAAGGTTAACGGAGGTTGATCGGGACGAAACTCAGTGGGCATGTTCGACTTATGGCCCTAAAGGTCTGTAAGAATTTTGAAAGAAATCGGCCACTAAATAGCACTATACACATAAAGGATTACAAAAAACCCTAAATCTTCATATCCAAATATAGATCTTCTCATGCTGAACAACTTTGCCTCTGGGACCAATGTTGTCAATAAAACTGTTCATTAAATATTCAAGATTATTTAAAAAAGCTACTTTTGCGAACTAGTCCAAGGTTTTTCGCCCGATCAGAACCAAACCAGTGCAGCAATACTCTATGGACAGTGTTTATGAATAATTATCAAAAAAAAGTTGAACTTTCAACTCACGGTCGCAAAGGGGCGCCAAAACGTTCTAAAGAGGAGGGGCCAATTTTACTAAAATGGCTATAACTCTTGAACGGAATGAGATATCTTCACCAAACTCGGTACACATGTGTATGAGCTCAATCTTTGGTCAAATAAAACATTTTGCGCAGTTCTACCACTGGGTGGCGCTATAAGATGGAAAAAAACATAAAAACGAATATAACTTTGCAACCGTTGGTCCGATCGACTTGAAATTGGTATGCAGTGTCTTTGTCCAGTGTGCCATAAGGGTCTATGAGGACATTAGCGTATCTCAAAAAACATGGCCACCATCGGCCAATGAAATTTTAGCACCTATTAAACAACGTTAACGGAGGTCGATCAGAACGAAACTCATTGGGCATGTTCGACTCACGGCCCTAAAGGTCAGTAAGAATTTTGAAAGAAATCGGCCACTAGTTGGCGCTAAAGAGTTTTATGGCTCTGTAATCACGTGGTGTTTCAGTCATCCCCACAACATAATATGCATATCATTTGATAGATCTCCTCATAACGAGCAACTTTGCCTCTAGAACCATTGCTGTCAATCAAATCGTTCATTAAATATTCACAAATATGTAAAAACCCCACTTTTGCGAACTAGTCCTAGGTTTTTCGCTGAATCTCGATCAAACCACTGCAGTAATATCCTCTGGACTCTCTAGATCAATAATTATCAAAAAAAAATTACATTTTGTTCTTTGTTTACCTTTAACGGGGTAATGTAGAAAAGGCAGTGGTCAAATATACCCCAAAACCTATAAAATCTAAACGAAAACTCCAAAGTTTACGAAACGTGGTGAAAACATGTGACAGAAGACACTTAGCAAGCATGCGAAGTTTCATGGAGATCGGACCATAGTTGGCGCTATAACAGTTGAAAAGGCCTCAAAAATACAATATTTGTATAGAAAATGACCTCAAATTGTAGAACATGTACACACAAAAACACAGGATCTTCATATCATATGATAGATCATCTCATTCTAAACAACTTTGCCTCCGGAACTAATGCTGTCAATCAAATCGTTCATTAAATATTCTCTGGAATTGCCAGTCTGCTGTAAACAAAGCAGATTTTATTAATTCTATTACTAGTTATTTAAGACTAAACCTCATGGCCCTGACAGAGACCTGGATCAAACCAGAGGACAATGCTACACCTGCAGCACTCTCCAATAATTTATCTTTTTCCCACTCCCCCCATCTGACTGGAAGAGGTGGAGGTACTTGTCTGCTTATCTCTAATGATTGGAAATGTAATCCTTTACCATCTCTGAGTATCAACCGCTCCTTTGGATCACATTCAGCCACTATTCCCTCCCTCTTAAAATCCATTTTATAGTTGTTTATCGACCCCCAGGACCACTAGGTAACTTCGTGGAAGAATTAGATGTGCTGCTCTCAAACTTTCCTGAGGATGGTACTCCCCTAGTTATGCTTGGAGACTTCAACATCCACCTAGATAAACCTCAGGCTGCAGACTTCCACACTCTGCTTGCTTCTTTTGATCTCAAGCGAGTATTACCTACGGCTACTCACAAATCAGGCAACCAACTGGACCTTATTTACACACGACACTGCTCCACGGATCATGTGCTGGTTGCTCCACGGATCATGTGCTGGTTACTCCACTGCACACCTCGGATCACTTCCTCCTCACTCTTAACCTCAACATGGTTCCTGACACAACTCATACCCCTCCACATGTCACTTTTCGATGTAACCTACGCTCTCTCTCACCCTCCCGGCTATGTGCTATGGTTTCATCTTTGCTTCCTTCCCCTGAACATTTATCATCTCTTGATGTTAACAGTGCTACTGATACTTTCTGCTCCACTCTTACGTCTTGTTTAGACAGTTTCTGCCCCTTGTCTTCCAGGCCAGCCCGTACCACCTCTTCTGCCCTTGGCTATCTGATGTTCTCTGTGAACATCGTTCTAAGCTCAGAGCTGCAGAAAAAGTATGGCGCAAATCACAAAATCCTACTGACCTTAATGTATATCAATCACTCTGTTCATTCTCTACTAATGTCTCCACTGCTAAAAGGACATTCTATCACAACAAAATTTACAATTCGCCTAACTCTCACATGCTCTTTAAAACATTTTCCTCCCTCCTTTGTCCTCCTCCTCCCCCTCCTTCATCAACTCTAACAGCTGACGACTTTGACACATTATTAATTAATAAAATTACAAACCTCAGTGCACAATTTGCCACACCACAAACTGTCAAACACATCTTACCAGCAAACATACACTCGTTTTCATCCTTCTCTCCACTCTCGGAGGCAGAAGTCTCTCAACTCATCCTTTCCAACCATCCTACTACTTGTCCACTCGATCCTTTTCCATCTCATCTCCTTCAAGCCATTTCTCCTGCCATTGTACCTGCACTCACTCACATCGTTAACACATCCCTTCACACTGGTGTTTTTCCCTCAACATTTAAACAGGCTCGTATAACCCCACTTCTTAAGAAACCCACTCTTAACCCAACTCTTTTAGAGAACTACAGACCAGTTTCCCTTCTTCCTTTCATTGCAAAAACACTTGAACAAGCTGTGTTCAACCAAGTCTCTGCCTTTCTCACACAGAACAACCTCCTGGACAGCAACCAATCTGGCTTCAGAAGTGGACATTCGACCGAGACTGCCTTGCTTTCAGTTGTTGAAGCCCTAAGACTGGCAAGAGCGGATTCCAAATCTTCAATACTTATCTTGCTGGATCTGTCCGCTGCTTTTGA
>NW_015635553.1:103100-103569 GCF_001515625.1 Sinocyclocheilus rhinocerous | reverse complement strand
TTGCTACGTGTACTGCGTTAGGCTAACCGAGACTTGTCATTTGCACTTACATATTGTTGCTCTTTTGTTAGTTTTGATTGCTTCTATTGTCCTCATTTGTAAGTCGCTTTGGATAAAAGCATCTGCTAAATGACAAAATGTAAAAGTAAATATAAATGTAGAGTCGATGGTCTTTACTAGGGCTGGGTATCGTTCAACATTTTTCGATACCGATACCGATACCTTGACTTCGATACCGGTTCCTGAACGATACTTTTTTCGATACCAATTTTATGAAATCAATTTTAACAAGATTACATTATCTAAAAAAAAACTTTGGTTTTATTTTTCAGCTTGTTGATGTTTATACAAACTCAAAGACTCATCTCCTGAGCCACTGCACAAAGGAACAAAATAGTTTTAATAAAGCTCAAATAGTCTTCAGTTTACACATCGGTTAGCTACATTTACACTAGTGCGCGTGACAGAA
>NW_015635553.1:96948-103044 GCF_001515625.1 Sinocyclocheilus rhinocerous | reverse complement strand
AGTGCTGCAGGCTTATTGGCTCACTGACGCTGATGAGATTAACCCCTTAGGTATCGAAATTTGGTACCGAACGACAAGATGTTTTTTGATACTCGATGGTATCGAGGCAATTCAGTCGGTGCCTAAAAAGTATCGAACTCGATACCCAGCCCTAGTCTTTACAATAGGCTAATTTAATCAAAAGTTATAATTTTTGTAAATTTCATTATTAATGGTTAATGGCTTCATATGAACAATTTATCACTTTTGACCAATAGGTGGAACTGATACCAAATCGATGTGATGTGATGTGTTCTGTGTGATGTGGCAATGGCAAATACAAAGTTTGGTGTCAGTATGTCAAAGCTTTGCAGAGATACAGCCTCAGATGCAGTTTAGCATCATGCCTCAAACTTGTTGCGGCACTATACAAAAATGGTTTTGTCTATCAACACGAAATCCATAACTTTTTGTCAGCACAGTCTGAAGATAATCTGACTCAATTTTGGTGAAAATCAGACAAACGGTCTAGGGGTGTGCTCACACTTGTAGTTTGGTTCGTTTGGTTAATTTGGTCCGGACCAAAAAGGAAAATGATACATTTACATTTAGTATACATCGTATGCATGTATATATGGTTTTACTTTTACCAGCTTAGAACTCACGAAGAGCTCATAAAATGTTCAAAGCAGCACCAGGATTTCCTCCGTTGTACGCAGGAACGAATATCTGCTGCAAGGAGACGGCGTTTCCAACGTCTTTTCCAACAAATGGTCAACATAGGCCCTTTGATGAAGCGAACCAGGTATGCTTGAGCATTCTGTCGTTTGAAATGAAAGAATCACGATCAGAATTGCATTTTTTTAATGACTGTGTAATCAATATTTTCGTGATTCCCCAGTGATTTCAGCTGTTCTTTGTAATAGGCTAATATTAGCTAATGAAAATTAACCAAGGTTTTTATTATAGTAAAACTGTAGTAACCTTTTTTGCTCATTGATTACCATTTGTATAACAGTTATACTACAAATACCATGGTTAAACTACAATAATTATGGTTCTTTGGTTTATTTGTATTAAACCATGGTTAATTTTCGTAAGGCAAGTTTAAAAATTACCCTAGTTATATGGGAAAAAAACTAAGTTTGGTGATGAAAGATGCTGTGTAGTATTAACTGCTATGCTGCTTTGGTCTGTGTAAATGACATTATTCTAATTTAAGTTTTCAGGCAAAATAAATGCAGGTTAGAAAGTAAATGTTCTGCTTTAAAGTGAATTAATGGATATGTAAAGAAATGTTATCCATCAGCAAAATTTCAGGGTTTTTTTTTATGTAGAGTTGTTGGTTGTATGCTGCTTTAAAACATTCACTTTATTAAAACAAACATTTTATACAATCTTTTTTTTTTTTTTTCATTCACAAATTATTTTTTGGGTGTTGCCACGATCCAGTGTTTGGTGGCAAAACATTGTAAATAACTGGACAGATTAACAGTGGTTGAAGAATTCTAGAATGAGAAGAGCAACGTTCATGCATCTCTGCGGCTTTCTCCGGCCATCCCTCACACATCGCAATTCAAGGTAAATCTTGCATGATAACCCAGACATAAGTGTGTTATGGGTTGAAATAATATTTGTTACTGTACTGTGAATATCTGTTTCAAGTTTCGCAAATCACTACCAGTGGAGCTGAGAGTTGCCTTTTTTCTCTGGAGGCTTGCAACCAATTTGGAATTCCGTTCAATTGGTCATCTTTTTGGCGCTGGAAGATCAACTGCCTGTGTAATCACCTAGGAGGTTGTTGCAGCAATCAACGTGATCATGGGACCCCTGTACATAAAAACACCCTCTCCTGCAGAATTGAGAAAAATTGTACAAGGTTTCAGAGACAAATGGAGATTTCCACAGGTTGCAGGTGCAATAGATGGAACACACATATGCATAACATTGCCTGGCATGGCAGAGTTCATAATGCCAGAGTTTTTGTTATCTCCTCTCTCTACCGGAGAGGCCAGGATGGAACTCTCTTTCCTGCATGGACTGAAAAGTTTGACAATGCGGATGTACCACTGTTTATACTAGGGGATTCTGCTTACCCACTGCTCTCCTGGCTTCTGAAACCATATTCTGCAAATACAAGTCTGACACAGCAACTATCCAACTTTAACCACAAGCTTAGCCAAACTCGCATGACCGTTGAGAGGTCCTTTGGACGTTTGAAGGCAAGATGGAGATGCCTCTTTTTAAAGGTGTGGTGCTCATATAACCCTCATCAGTCCCATAATATCTGCATGCTGCGTATTGCACAACTTTTATGAAATTCACCACGAGGATGTAATGAAACTTGAAGAACATGACAGTGCCTGCCAAGAAGAGACCGAAGACCAACTTTACAGAGACGGTCAGGGTGGCCATGATATCACTTTGTACATATATGTCAAGACTGTAGATTTACAGCCAAGGTTTAAAAAAAATAATAAAAAAATACAATAAAAGAGTCATACAAATTTGTTTCAAACGTTTCTTTTAATCTGACTTTGTTCAGAAGTACTGCTTTTTACAATTTGTTTCAATCCTCTTTGTAAACTTGAAACAGTAAACATTTTATTCAGTACTTTCAAAGATGTATTAAGGTAACATTTGAACAGTGTCTGAGATTATGTTCTATGTTTGATAACTGTGCAAAAGACAAATGCAAACTCTTCCATACAGTGAAACATACTATGTATTCAGACAATTTGAATGAGTATCTTAAATAAAGACAAAAAAAGAAAAACTGACAAATTAGAATTTGTACGTTCTTCAAACTGACTTAAAACTGCTCTTTTTAACAAATTCCCTGAAAGTCACAGAAACATTCTAACAGGTGACCATACAAACTTAACTAAAACCAGAAAAGAGTAGTTTATGAACTTAGCCTCATTTCATTAGAAGGCCCTAAAGATTGAAGTAGTGTTGGGCAGAGTTGGCCTCATGTAGCAAAGATGACAGTGCATTAGCGTCAGACCTTGGCTGTTTTGCATCAGTTTGGACTGCAGCTGAACCTGTTATGTTGTACTGAGGAACTGAGACTGTAGGGGTACACATCGCTGGGCCTCCTGGAGGTGAGTTGAGATAAGATGGCGTTGACCCTTTTGTTTTATCCTGGCATACTGCATTAATCAATGTACCCATTAACTGAAAAAACATATTGTCAGTAGCCTGCTGTTGAGCTTGTAAAGTTTGAAATCTACGTTCTTCAGCTTCCTGGTTTGCTTTCAGACATTTTTCAAAAACTTTGATTTCCTGTTGTTGCAGATTGTGTTCAGATTCTTGATACTCCTTCAGCAGTTCCCTCTGATGATGTAAGGTCTGAAGGTCAAGACTGTCACTCTTCGCTTTCCTCTTACGCGCACGAACCTTGGGGATGGCCTGTTCTTGTATGCTTTCTGCACTCATGCTTTGGTCATCTGCCATCTGGTCACCTACACTGTCCTCAGGAGATCCTGCCTCCCCTTACAAGATAAATTACAATAAATTATTTAACATACACTGAACAAAATTATAAACGCAACACTTTTGTTTTTGCCCCCATTTTTCATGAGCTGAACTCAAAGATCTAAGACTTTTTCTATGTACACAAAAGGCCTATTTCTCTCAAATATTGTTCACAAATCTGTCTAAATCTGTGTTAGTGAGCACTTCTCCTTTGCCGAGATAATCCATCCACCTCACAGGTGCGGCATATCAAGATGCTGATTAGACAGCATGATTAATGCACAGGTGTGCCTTAGGCTGGCCACAATAAAAGGCCACTCTAAAATGTGCAGTTCCCTTTCGATACTTCACTCGTACTGCGTCTTGCTTAAGACGCATATGGGAAAAAGCATAAAACTGCACATTTTAGAGTGGCTTTTTATTGTGGCCAGCCTAAGGCACACCTTTGCAATAATCATGCTGTCTAATCAGCATCTTGATATGCCTCACCTGTGAGGTGGATGGATTATCTCGGCAAAGGAGAAGTGCTCACTAACACAGATTTAGACAGATTTGTGAACAATATTTGAGAGAAATAGGCCTTTTGTGTACATAGAAAAAGTCTTAGATATTTGAGTTCAGCTCATGAAAAATGGGGGCTAAAACAAAAGTGTTGCGTTTATAATTTTGTTCAGTATAAAAAACACTTGGTTGATCTGAGGGAATTTTATCTTGCATGGAAATTTTATATACTTTTGGAGACAAGGTAAAAACATCAGTAACAACACATTATTTTTGTTCTGGGGAAGTGTAACGTTACTCCCCTTACGAAAATTAACCACAGTTTTACGACAAATAAAACAAAAAAAAAACAAGGTTATTGTAGTTAAACCATGGTAACCATAAATTCACCATGGTTTTGCTATACTAACCATAGTTTAACCATATATGTTGTAGCGTCTGGACCAATCAGACACACCATTTTTCATTTGATTTAACAAATCAATTATTCATTAGATTAACAAACATTCACAGACCCCTCACTAGAATTAACAGACAGTTGACCCTGAGAGGTCAAGTAAATACTTACAGCGGATCTAAATATTTATAATTAATTATAACTAGTTATGATTAATTATTCATATTTCCCAGTGAGCTGATTCGCTACAATGTAGTAAAACTGGTTATACAAAAGGTAATCGATGTGCCAATAAAACATGGTTGCTACATTTTTATTGTAATAAAACCGTTAAATTTTCATAAGGTTCAACCTCTGTGCACCTACATGATCTTGTTTTATTGCGAAGTAACTAATTTCTTGTTCTCATGTGCTGACAATTATTGCTACGCCACGGTTCTCAATAAAAATATTGTTTGATATGCTAATAAACAATAATAATGCTCACCTTCTTCGTTGTCAGCAGTGGATTCGTCTGCGTCTTCAAATGACTTGATGACGTTCACGGGACTGAAAGTCGGATGTGCGCCAAGAATTTGATCCATATCGTCATACAATAAAAACTGATTCTTTTCTTCACTAGAGCTGCCACTTCGATGCAGAGTATCACGCACTTTTATGTACTGTTGACGCAACCTTCACTTTTATGCGGCACTGTTCCACACTCCTGTTGAACCTGTGTTCCCTTAACTGATCATTAAACATTTGGAACACCTGAGCATTTTTGTGCATTTTTTCTAGCATACTCAAAATATGCTCGTCGGACCAAATATTTATGAGGCACTTTAACTCCTGGTTGGTCCACGTTTGCCCTCTGCTCAATTTGTTTTGGATACCGCTCTTTCTACCATGTGAATTGTGGCGTCGCACCTTGTGACATCACATCCTGTTTTTGGTTTGGTTCGATCTTTGGTCCGTGTTGTGTTCATATTTCAATCGAACCGCACCAGGGTTCGTTTGGAAGTGGATCGAGACCCATCTTTTTAGCGGTCTCGGTTCGATAGTTTGGTGCGCACCAGGGTTCGGATGGCAGCGTTCACGCTTACTCAAATGAACCGCACTAACAGAGCAATCGCACCAGGGTTCGTTTTATTCAAACCAAACATGACAAGTGTGAACACACACTAGGAGGAGTTCGAAAAAAATTTGGTATCTTTGTTCTTGGCAAGACCCAAGGAATATTTTGAGTCCAGTTTCATTACCATAGGATAATTTAATCAAAAGTTAATAGCATTTTTGGAAATTTCATTATTAGTGGTTAATGAATGGTTTATTACTATTGACCAATAGGTTCGGCTGCTGAAAGGATTATTGGTGCTCCCCTGCCCACCCTTCAAGAACTATATACATCCAGAGTGAGGAAAAGGGCTCAGAAAATCACTCTGGATCCCTCACATCCAAGTTATCCCCTTTTTGAACTTTTGCCATCTGGCCGGCGCTTCAGAGCCGCAAATACCAGGACAGCCAGGCACAAGAACAGTTTCTTCCCCCAGGCAATCTACCTCATGAACAGTTAAATGGACCCCACATTATGCAATAAAAATGTGCAATAACCTTATATTTATTTGTTACCACCTCCATCCTAGTACATCCCTGCATCTCGTTCTATTCTATTCCATTCTATCATCTATAGCACAACTGTTCATATAATTTATTTATTTTTTGATCTATTTTTCAATATTTGTCTATTTATATTTACATAT
>NW_015635553.1:86463-92848 GCF_001515625.1 Sinocyclocheilus rhinocerous | reverse complement strand
AAAGGGCTCAGAAAATCACTCTGGATCCCTCACATCCAAGTTATCCCCTTTTTGAACTTTTGCCATCTGGCCGGCGCTTCAGAGCCGCAAATACCAGGACAGCCAGGCACAAGAACAGTTTCTTCCCCCAGGCAATCTACCTTATGAACAGTTAAATGTTCTCCACATAATGCAATAAAATGTGCAATAACCTTATATTTATTTGTTACCACCTCCATCCTAGTACATCCCTGCATCTCGTTCTATTCTATTCCATTCTATCATCTATAGCACAACTGCACATACAATTTATTTATTTTTCACTTTATTTTTCAATTGTATATTTATTTTTACATATCTGTATTTTTTATTCTCATCTAATTTTTATTGTCTGTGTGTTGTTGTTGTCTCTGTGTACTGGAAGCTTATGTCACTAAAACAAATTCCTTGTAGGTGCAAGCATACTTGGCAATAAAGCTCTTTCTGATTCTGATCACTATTGACCAACAGGTGGCGCTGTTAACAAATTGATGTGGCATGGTCAGTGTGAGGTCACAATGGCACATAAAAAGTTTATTGTCAATATGTCAAAGCTTTGCAGAGATACAGCCTCAGACACAGTTTGGCATCATTCCAGCAATTTTGTAGCTATATTTTGTGATTAAAAGGAAAATGCACAGCACATATTAATCTAAAATGCCACTTGGGATGTTTGCTAAATTTGATGCTCACGTATTTTGATCTTCTTTGAACTTTTAACCAAACAATGAAAAAGAACTTCACACAGGGGACAAAGAACTTCACACAGGGGACACTCAGGTTTAACTCAAGGTTTGCTTTGATTTTGCAAGTCTTTCCACAGTGATGGCACACGAAAGGCTTCTCTCTGATCCAAGTTATTTCATGATTCCTAAGATGTTTCCTATCTGTGAAACTCGTCCCACACTGATGACATAAAACAGTTCTCTCATATGTGAATTCTAATGTGGTACTTAAGGGCTACTTTAGATCTGAAACTCAGTGACCACATTTAAACGACTTCTCTCCGATATGAGTTCGCCTGTGTCTGTTAAGGATTCCTTTTCGGTTGAAACTTTTTCCACATTGTTGGCAGGTGAAAGGCTTCTCCCCAGTGTGAATTTTTATGTGGTCTTCAAAGCGTCCTTTTCGATTGAAACTCTTTCCACACTGAAGGCATATGTAGAGTTTCTCTCCCGTGTGAATTCTTATGTGGCCTTCAAAGTGTCCTTTTTGATTGAAACTCTTTCCACAGTGAGGGCATGTGTAGGGTTTCTCTCCAGAGTGAATTCTCACGTGGATTTTGAGGTTTCCATGTTGATAAAATCCCTTTCCACAGTGAGGGCATGTGTAAGGCTTTTCTTTGTTGTGAATTCTCATGTGCCTATTAAGTCCTCCTTTTAGAGCGAAACTTATTCCACACAGTTTGCAGGTGAAAGCCTTCTCTCCAGTGTGAATTTTCATGTGGTAATTAAGGTTTCCTTTGCGGTTGAAACTTTTTCCACACTGTTGGCAGATGTAAGGTTTCTCTCCAGTGTGAAGTCTCATGTGGACTTCAAGGTTTCCATGTTGACTAAAACTCTTTCCACACTGACGGCATGTGTGAGGCCTCTCTCCATTGTGAATTCTCATGTGCCTGTTAAGGCTTCCTTTTTGAGTGAATCCATTTCCACACTGTTGGCAGGTGAATGGGCTATGTCCAGTGTGAATTCTTATGTGGTCTTCAAAGTGTCCTTTTTTATTGAATCCCTTTCCACAATGAGGGCACGTGTAGGGTTTCTGTCCAGAGTGTGATCTCATGTGGATTTTAAGGTTTGCATGTCGATCAAAGCTCTTTCCACACTGAGGGCATGTGCAAGGCTTTTCTCTGGTGTGAATTCTCATGTGCCTGTTAAGGCTTCTTTTTTGAGTGAATCCGCTTCCACACTGTTGGCAGATGAATGGGCTCTCTCCAGTATGAATTCTTATGTGGACTTTAAGGTTCCCATCTTGATCACAAATTGTTCCACACTGAGGATGTGTGTGAGGCTTTCCTCGTGTGTGAATTCTCATATGGACTTGTAACTTTTTGTCTTGACTGAAACTCTTTCCACACTGAAAGCATGTTAAGTAACTTTTAGTCCCTGTCTTTAGAGCCCTTTTTCGTGAGGTATTTTCAGTTTGTGAGCAACTGTAAGATTTGTCTCCAGGTATGAAATCATGATGATCTTTCTCTTCAGTTTCATTCAGAGCTTCACTCTCCTCTTTCAGCGCCATCAGGTCTACGGTGAAAAAAGACAAATAAAACTTCATTTTAATGGCACAAAGCAATAGACATCAAAACATTTAGGTATGTAAATCAAACAGATCCTATACCCACTAAGCTACTGAAAGAGGTGATGCATGTAATCTTTGAACCCCTCAAAATTGCTAACTCCTCGTTTTCTTTAGGCTGTTAAACCTATAATTAAAAAAAAAAAAAAGTATAACTGAGGAGATCTGATTTTTATACTGATCTCAGTCTCCCATTTACTACATCTTCTAGGGGTTAAGACACAAAATAATAATAATAAAGTAAAATAAAATAAAGAAACAAAAGGGAAAAGACATGTCCCTGCTCAACTCAGACCAATAACACAGTAATTCCATGTAATGATTTATAAAAAAAATAAATACATTTTGAAATATTTTGGTGTCTTCTGAACCATGTTCAGTTTTGCAGAGAAACAGTGAAGAATCTCAGTCAGGATTTAAGCTCTATCTTTGCAAAGAAATTGCTTATTAAAATTAAAGTTACAAATGACCTGCTTTTGCCATGCGATTGATCTAATAGTATTAGAATAAAGATGTAGCCACAATGGTGTAGTCAGGTCAATATGTATACCCCATATGCTTATGCTGTTTGCGTATAACAACTAAGGATTAATATTTGCAAATTATCTAACCTCTGTAGGCTATATACTTTCTTGTTTCTTGCTTCAGAATTCCATAACCTCTTGACGTGTTAGCTTCTCCTTTAAATGTATGCCATGTTGCTTTGTGAAACTCATATATCCAGGGACCGCAGATGAAAATTGTATTCATAAATCTGGCACATTTTCATGACGGACCAGGATAGCAAGGAACCTGGAGGTGCTGTTCGATGACCAACTGATCTTTTTTAACAACTAGATTATGTAGGTTTGTGCTTTTCAACATCAGGAAAATCAGACCCTTCCTGCCAGAATACATCGTACAGTTCATCGTCCAAGCTCTTGTCATTTTAAGACTGAACTACTGCAATGTGCCAAAAATCCAAAATTAGGAAAGTTTTGAAATTGTTACAGCCCTATATTTTGTGACCGTCGTCAGTGATTTGTGCTTTTTCTATTTAGTACTGGGGGTGGCGTTGTTGAGTGTATATACGGGGAACCAGGTAGGAAGTTATTTAAGAAAGTGTGATTGCGTCACTCTCTCTCGCTCTCTAGCCTTGGTTGTCAGGTGGGCGGGTTATTCCCGGTCATGGTCACGCTAGTGGATGGGTTGTGAGTATTGCTGTTGTAGCCCTCTTTGCATTGGTGTGCTAATGCTACATTTAATGCTGTGGTCTTTTGTGCTTTTAATGCTTACAATTCGTATTTTGAGGAATATGTTTTCCTCATTGAATTTCGTTAAGCATTTGGAAGTTGTGTTGAGAGCGATTCACGTGTAAATAGAGCGTTTGAGAGAGTTTTTTCCAGTTGTGAGGTGATTTTGGTTTAAACGCTAATTCAGGGGCATTATATGTAGTGTGTTTTGAGGAGGTTTTTGGTGAAGGGATTTTTTTTTGTATTTATTTTAGTGCTCGAGTTGCCGAATTCTATTGTTAATATTGTGTGTGATGTGATGAATTACGTTTCAGGCCCAGTAGTTTAATGAGTGACACGGTGAGCAAATTAATGTTTGTTTTTTTAATTTGTTGGATTAATATTGTTTGGGGTTAAGAATTAAAGTTTGTTGAAATTAATTTGTTAAAATAGTATATTTGTATAGGGGAATAAATTAAAAAGGATTTTTTTCCTCTTTTCTTTTTTTTTGAACTTTGCATCCAGATGATTTTTCTTATGCTTATTTTCCTCCCATGTGATTGTCTTATTTTATTGTGATTCTATTTAGTCTTGTACAAGATTTATTGCATTACATTTAATTGTTTGAATTATTAAATTGTTTAATTATTTGCTGATTTATTTGTCGCTCATTTATTGTAAGGTATTTAAAAGGTAAATGTTCCTGGGCCTGGAATTAAAATTGTTGTGATTTATTTATTTTTCTGTTTTATTTTTTATTTTTCCATGTTGAATATGATGTACTGCATTATGAGATAACATGACTGGAATTGATGTTGAATAGAAAACTTTGAAAAACCCTTTCTTGTTGTTGCTTGTCCTATTTGATTCATATAAAATAATTGATAGTGGCTCTAATAATTTAATCTCTAATGATTAATTTAATTCAATAAATGTGGTGGTTTTTACCCCTGGCGCCCGAACCCAACCTTTTAAGGCCAAATACCGTCACAATTTAATGCATGCTATATCAAGTAATAACATTGTGGCCAAATTTCATATTTTAAATTGTATACTTACCGGGTCAACCACACCCAAGAAAAGTAAACTATATACAATTATGCAGCTTAGTTTTTGCAATTCAACATTTATGAATTTCAACAAAATTTTTAGCATTACTGTACTCTAGCAACATTACCAAACCTGTAATGCAGTTAGAAGTATATGACATTCTTTGACTGTAAAAAATAAAAATATGAAAAATTGGCAAAAATCGTTGTAATTTCAAACTGTACAACAGTGAAAGTGATGTGATATGTAGCCAAGTATAGTAACCCATACTCAGAATTAGATGCTCTACATTTAACCAATCTGAGTGCACACACAGAGAAGTGAGTAGTGAACACACACACCCAAAGCTTTGCACTTGACGAACTTTGGGTTACAAGTATGACTCCAACCATTAGGCCATAACTGCCATGTGCCCTAATGTACATGTATAAAGTCACAGCAGTGAGTAGTGAACACACACACACACCCCCAGAGCAGCCATGGAGCAGTTGGGCCTTCTTCAGGGGCACCTCAGTCATTGGTATTGAAAGTGGAAGAGAGCGCGGTTCATTCACCCCCACCCCCACCCCACAATTCCTGCCAGTTCTGAGAATCAAACCTGGTTCTTGTTCTTGTGACTCAGGTTACAAGTCCGACTCTCTAACCATTAGGCCACCACAGCCTCCTAGGTTATGCCCCAGCTTCTGGTCTTCCTCAACCACCTGCAGAATGTTCTGATAATGCTGCTCTGATCTGGCTGCATCAAGGTAATCAGCACTCAGCTTGATGCCACACACTCACAATCATTCACAACGAAATGGTGGTGGCAGTGGGCAGTTGTGGCCTAATGGTCAGAGTCGGACTTGTAACCCAAAATGGTGTGGGTTCGATTCTCCGTACCAGCAGAAATTGTAGTTGGGGGGAGTAAATGAACAGTGCTCTTTTCCACCTTCAATACCCACAACTGAGGTGTCCTTGGGCAAGGCACAGGACCCCAAATTCCTCCCGGGCGCTGCAGCAAATGGCTGCCCACTGCTCTGGGCGTGTGTTCACAGTGTGTGTGTGTGTTTGTTCACTGAGTGAAATGCAGAGGACAAATTCCCAGTATGGCCTACACGTCACTTCAATAAGTAAAGAAACAAATAAAGAATGAAAAATTATCCAATAGTACCAGAAACCAGTTATTATTTTTGTTTTTTTTAAACGTACATGCTTATTTGTGACCCTGTAACAATATTTTGCATCACATGTGGACCTGGTAGATGATATTCATTTTTTAAAATATTTTGCAAATTTTCTGTCTAAAGGCCTGGACACACCAAGCCGACTTCAAAGAACTAGCGGCGACGAAAGCCGACAGTGTTGTTACCTCGCGTCGGACCAAAAAGCTGCGCTCGAACACACCACACAGACTACAGCTGACGGCAAACTAACACGTGCGTTCTGCGCATGCGTGAGAGGAATTAACAGTCTATATCAGCAGCTATCAATAGTATACAGTATATTTGTCATTCAAAAGGTGAAACCGAAACAAAGATATACTAATTAAAAATAATGAATCCATCTTTTTTTTTTTGTCTTAAAAGGTCAAAGGTGTATAGATGTAAGCAAAACATACAATTATATTTTATTGTAAAACCTGACAAGATCGTGAAATCGAAAGTGAAAGCATCCGAAGCCTGGCTTATAACATGGCAAAAGAGAAACTCCCGTTCACAAAATTCAAATCACAAATAATACTACTGATGAAAAAGAAGGGGTTGAATGTTAACTACTTTCGTTTCCATATAACTATAAACTACAATAAAAGTTCATCAGCATGCATTGATTAATAG
>NW_015635553.1:81389-85749 GCF_001515625.1 Sinocyclocheilus rhinocerous | reverse complement strand
TTTTTTTTTTTTTTAATCACCCTAATTAGATTATGAAGAATGATTTGTTGATCTTGTTTTCCCTTTAATACATACCTTCCACAATATATTTTTCAATTACTTTCAAAAAGTGGTAGGGACAATATCGACCCTGGCAAAAAGTGGTGGGGACATGTCCCACCCGTAAATTACGCCTATGGGGATCATGACTCATTCAAACCAAGTCAAGTCGCCTTTATATAGCGCTTTATACAATACAGAATGTGTCAAAGCAGCTTTACAGTGTTAAGCAGGAAAATACCGTTGATAATGTAGGAGGACAATAGTAAACAGTTCTGTTCTCTTCAAATAGTGTGTGCAATCAAGCCGACAATATTCCTAGAAATTAAGTGTCCCCAACTAAGCAAGCCAAAGGCGACAGTGGCAAAGAACCAAAACTCCATCTGTGACAGAAATGGAGAAAAAAAAAACCTTGGGAGAAACCAGATGTGAAACGATAGAAATGGAGAAAAAAAAAATACAATGAATACATTACTTGCCCACAGTACTGCCCCCGCTGTTATTTAGCTTTTTTTTTTTTAAATAAATGAAAACCATTTAGTTCAGTTGGACAACAGATGCTACCATTGTAAACTGAAAGTGTCTGCTCTGCTCCATCCAGCGCGTGCTGCAGAGCAGCAGCACAGTGCAGCAGGAGTCAGATTTCACTGATCACGTGAAGAGATTGAGAAAGGCACTGTCAGTGCGAGCACTTTGGGTGTAGACGAGCACGAAGGTGTGCGTGGCAAAAATGACGAGAAACAAGTCTGGGCGGCTTGTGGTGTATGCTAATGTACGTTAATAAACATTATACATGCTAGTTTGTCATTGTACTGTTTTATTGTTGTTGTGAATTTCATTAACACTAGAACCGCCACGGGGTAAATTTTACCAATGGCTGTTTTTCAAATGTACATAACAGATTTTCAACAAAACATTCTTCCCAGTCATTGACTTTTACTAAAAGAATGTAATTTACAATCCAATGTTGTTAAAACCAGATCAAAAAACGGGGCATTTATACCTATAATTTGATACTCAGTAAATCTACAAAGAAGCCAAAAAGATACTCAAGTACAATAACTAATTACATTTACTCCAATACTTTACACCTCTGGTTTTAACATTGTACATTTCTAGGCAACGCCTTTCACTCATTGATTTAGCGGTTATCAGTTTCATAAATAAAGTCAAAATCACTAAAAGAAGGCGATTTATGGAAGGTAGGTATTAGAAACACTAAATGCCATGAGTGACGGAGAGTCTGATGGCAAGTTATGCATCCTGGGTCGGCTCAGCATCTGACGGCTCATCTGACAGTGATCCAGACGTCATATTTACATGTTTTAGCCTAATGTTACTCATAATTGGTCAAACTTTGGTTTTATCATTTAATTTTTGTCTTGCCATATTGTTTATTGATCACTTCTGTGTTGCTATTTATTCTAGTCTGGCCGTTTCCTTAAAAAAAATCTGATTTATGATGTAGCGTTTAAAACTCGCCGCAGAATGAATGATTGCTGCGAGATCTAATGAGATATATTCGAATTCTGCACACATTTCTCTGTTATAAATAGGGATGCTCCGATCCGCCTTTTTCGCCTCCGATACCGATTCAGATACCTAGGGTTCGGTATTGGCCGATACCGATCCGATACCAGGGAAGTTTTTTTCCCCTCATTTAAATAAATGTAGAATTTATATATCTCTGTGTGTGGAACTGATAATCATTCTTTCACAATCTACTAGATACAGACTACTTAATTATAAAGAAAAATAAAATAAACAAATATGAAAAAATATAGGCCTATGTATATTTATAATCTATTTTATTTTTCTTTATAATGAAGTAGTCTGTATCTAGTAGATTGTGAAATAATGAGTATTGGCCGATACCGATACCGATCCGATACCAGTGAAGTTTTTTTTCCCTCATTTAAATAAATGTAGAATTTATATATCTCTGTGTGTGGAACTGATAATCATTCTTTCACAATCTACTAGATACAGACTACTTCATTATAAAGAAAAATAAAATAAACAAATATGAAAATATATAGGCCTATGTATATTTAAAATCTATGACAAAAATGTATCATAAACTAGGTTAGTGGATAATTCGGCAGCAAAAGTTATTCTAGAAAAATCAGTGCACAATAATTTTAGAAATCCAAACATTTAGTGAAAAAACTATTTTGTGGGGAACAAATAAAAGTGTTGCACTAAATATGGTAAAATGTTACACATTGCTATTTGTATTATAAAATCCATTCATTAAAAACATTCATGAATGCATTTATATATATGTACTATAAAATTAAAATACATTTCTTTTAAATGTATAGTTGAGCCTTTCTTTTAACAGTTTTAAATTTCAGTTACTGTGCACGTTAAAAACAATTTATAGTCTTTTCTATGCCCGTGTTTTGTTCTCACAGACACCCGGTAGCAAGTAACAAAACAACATTAAACTCCGGCAAGAAGATAAAGTCCTTTTTGCTAAATCATAGACATGTATTTACAAATCAAGTATAATGGGAATTGGGAACACAGAATGATCTTGGAGAGAGCTTTACCGAGCTGACTGCTGTAACCGAACGCGACCAGGGTTTAAAGGCTGAACGAATGACTGACAGCCACAGCGGAGAAAATAGTTTGTGTGAACTTTAATGTAAGGACTTAAATATTCATATGTAGCTCACATTAAGCTATCGTATGGCTTCAGAAGTAACACAGAATAATTCGAAAAAAGAAAAAAAAAAAGAAAAGAAAATAATCTCGGATTTGGATTGGCCCTCTCTGTCCGATACCCGATCCGAGAAAAATGGCACTATCGGAGCCGATACCCGATATGAATATCAGATCGGCGCATCCCTAGTTATAAACAGATCAAACAGTGCTGACGTACGTCAGAAATCAAGAAGTAGTAATGATAACTATAACAATGCAAGGTGTTGTGGCAGAAATAGTCGAATGTTATTACATTATTCATTTTAGGGTTTGTACAACTTTTTGACAGAAATTCAAGCAATTTTCAGTGACTTTCAAGTATTTCACACAACTATTTCAAGCACTTTAAAACTCTTAAAATGATCCAGTTTAATTATTTTTAATAGGATGACCAAAATATACTTTGTGGTAAACAAACACTTCAAATTATCTCTATAACCAGTAGATGGCAGCAAAGGAGCACTTATTGGCATATTAGTCATTAATTTCTACTTTTTGCTTTATATTTTGAAATGATAAAATTAGGGCTGAGCGATTAATTGCATTTGTAATAATAACGCAATATGAAAAAAAACAAGATTTTTCAATCGCAGAGGCTGTGATTACACTCGGTCACGTGACACGCGAGAGTAAAGAGGTGTGTTCAACTTGAAGATCGATCGGTGTATGACATCAAAGTATGGTGAGAGAAAGCATAAGGAGACGTCCGCGCTCTCTTATAGCTCTCGCAGTTCTTTGATGACACACACCGATCAGTCTTAGCAGCGCTGCTTCAAGTCGAACACATCTAAGCAAGTCTTCAGAGGAAGCATCAAGTTGGCACGCTACAGTGTTGCCAAGTCCCAGGTTTGGGGAACCCCTCCAAAAAAATTTTATTTTATTCCCTGGAACGCGATTTTTACCGGTGGACCCCCCCTCGAAATGAGATTGGGCTAGTTTTGAGTAGCAATTGGGCGGGTTTTGTTGTGAAAACCTGGTAACCCTGGCACGCTACACTCGGAAATGTTTGAAAGTGTATATAATTAACGTACTTCATAACGGCACATTGAAATTACTCAAGCAGTAACAGTGTTACGGTGCTTTTCATTACTGAAGACTTCGACCTTAAAATAATATATATAATAAGGTAACACATAAATTCTTATTTATTTATTTAAAGTCTGTCTAAAGCAGCGGTTCCATCATCAGAAAAAGAAAATAAATAAAACCGTAAACAGCCAAATGATGTAACTTAGAATGGGAGATGGATTGGATTTGTAAAAGGGAAGAGAAAACCCATAGATGAAGTCGCACAGACCCAGGCAGGTGCTGGTCATTCAAAAGCTAAATGCAGAAAATATGACGAGGCATATCTTGCTCTCGGCTTCACTCACCGTGTCTATACCGGACGCTACAGTTGTCGTGTCGCGACAAAGCGACCGTTGCAAATCATTTTAACTTTGTGTCAGTACGTCATAAATAGAACAAGGCATCAGTTTAATGTCGGGTTGCGTCGCACCGGATCCAGTGTACACCGTGTCACTGATTATAATGGGTTCTACTGTATTTTGCCGCTCGCGTCCGGTGTAGACATGGTGTTTAATGTCGTTGGTGAGGAGGAAAGCCTGTGTGT
>NW_015635553.1:72532-75967 GCF_001515625.1 Sinocyclocheilus rhinocerous | reverse complement strand
CACGAGGCGCTTGCAATGTGCGCATCCGGTGTGAAAAGATAAAGTCCTTTTTGCAAAATCATAGACATGTATTTACAAATCAAGTATAATGGGAACACAGAATGATCTTGGAGAGAGCTTTACCGAGCTGACTGCTGTAACCGAACGCGACCAGGGTTTAAAGGCTGAACGAATGACTGACAGCCACAGCGGAGAAAATAGTTTGTGTGAACTTTAATGTAAGGACTTAAATATTCATATGTAGCTCACATTAAGCTATCGTATGGCTTCAGAAGTAACACAGAATAATTCGAAAAAAGAAAAAAAAAAAGAAAAGAAAATAATCTCGGATTTGGATTGGCCCTCTCTGTCCGATACCCGATCCGAGAAAAATGGCACTATCGGAGCCGATACCCGATATGAATATCAGATCGGCGCATCCCTAGTTATAAACAGATCAAACAGTGCTGACGTACGTCAGAAATCAAGAAGTAGTAATGATAACTATAACAATGCAAGGTGTTGTGGCAGAAATAGTCGAATGTTATTACATTATTCATTTTAGGGTTTGTACAACTTTTTGAGAGAACTTCAAGCAATTTTCAGTGACTTTCAAGTATTTCACACAACTATTTCAAGCACTTTAAAACTCTTAAAATGATCCAGTTTAATTATTTTTAATAGGATGACCAAAATATACTTTGTGGTAAACAAACACTTCAAATTATCTCTATAACCAGTAGATGGCAGCAAAGGAGCACTTATTGGCATATTAGTCATTAATTTCTACTTTTTGCTTTATATTTTGAAATGATAAAATTAGGGCTGAGCGATTAATTGCATTTGCAATAATAACGCAATATGAAAAAAAACAAGATTTTTCAATCGCAGAGGCTGTGATTACACTCGGTCACGTGACACGCGAGAGTAAAGAGGTGTGTTCAACTTGAAGATCGATCGGTGTATGACATCAAAGTATGGTGAGAGAAAGCATAAGGAGACGTCCGCGCTCTCTTATAGCTCTCGCAGTTCTTTGATGACACACACCGATCAGTCTTAGCAGCGCTGCTTCAAGTCGAACACATCTAAGCAAGTCTTCAGAGGAAGCATCAAGTTGGCACGCTACAGTGTTGCCAAGTCCGAGGTTTGGGGAACCCCTCCAAAAAAATTGTATTTTATCCCCTGGAACGCGATTTTTACTCTCTTATAGCTCTCGCAGTTCTTTGATGACACACACCGATCAGTCTTAGCAGCGCTGCTTCAAGTCGAACACATCTAAGCAAGTCTTCAGAGGAAGCATCAAGTTGGCACGCTACAGTGTTGCCAAGTCCCAGGTTTGGGGAACCCCTCCAAAAAAATTTTATTTTATTCCCTGGAACGCGATTTTTACCGGTGGACCCCCCCTCGAAATGAGATTGGGCTAGTTTTGAGTAGCAATTGGGCGGGTTTTGTTGTGAAAACCTGGTAACCCTGGCACGCTACACTCGGAAATGTTTGAAAGTGTATATAATTAACGTACTTCATAACGGCACATTGAAATTACTCAAGCAGTAACAGTGTTACGGTGCTTTTCATTACTGAAGACTTCGACCTTAAAATAATATATATAATAAGGTAACACATAAATTCTTATTTATTTATTTAAAGTCTGTCTAAAGCAGCGGTTCCATCATCAGAAAAAGAAAATAAATAAAACCGTAAACAGCCAAATGATGTAACTTAGAATGGGAGATGGATTGGATTTGTAAAAGGGAAGAGAAAACCCATAGATGAAGTCGCACAGACCCCTGTGTGTGTCCTATGCCTTAGCAGACAGCATGAAACCCACAAAAAAAAAAAAAAATAACTGAGAATTATAATAATAATAACAGTTATTCTCTATATGCTATTTTTCAATGTTTCAAGTGATGCAGGTGTTTTTTTTTTCCCTGTAGGTTTTTTAATTTAAAAAACATAAATTTTTCATAATGTTTAGTGAAATTATTTGTTAGTCTGAGGTGGGATGGGGATTTTTTATAGGTTTAAAGGGGGGCGCGACCAAAAAAAGTTTGAGAACCACTGGTCATAATTAACAGACAGTGTTTAAAAAGTGCAGTCCACATGTTTACATGTTTATTACAGTGACTTTGAATTACCTAAAGTAGTGTGAAGCAACAGATTTGTTTTTATATTTCTGCAATCTGCTTTCGTTTGTGTGATTTGTTACTGACTTTCATATTAATGTTTACACCAGGCTTATTTAAACATAATTATCATGCTTACAATGTTGGAAGTTCAACAAATCAGTCAATATACTGTGATTGTAGTTGTTCAATAAAAATGTCATTCATATCAATTCATGCATCACCTAATTTCATCATAACATATAGGCCTGGCCTACAGAAAAGAACATTTATGTTTAATCTATCTAATATTGTGTTGGTCATACTATACAATGATTTATAGCTTGTCTTTGTTGAATAATACAGAACATAAAGAGCTTTAAAAAATAATTGCATATTAAATCGCAATCGCAATATTGGTAAAAAAAAAACCCCGCAATTAGATTATTTTCCAAAATCGTTCAGCCCTAGATAAAATTCACTATTATAAAATATCAAATAATCAAAAAAATAATAATTTTGTCAGAGTTTTGCACTTTTTGTGTATGAAATAAAAAATGTCACAAAGTGCCTTAAACTTTTTTTATATCACACATCAAGAGCATTACTTTTATAATCACTAAAGTTGTCTGTAAATTCTGTATAATACTGTAGAAGAATAATGGTACATTTAATAAGAGTAGAATTTGTTCATTTTCTATATGCAATAATATGTAATTTTGCCCATGTTACTGTTGTTAATAAAAATAAATTTTGTATGCTTCCCAACTCAAGCTCAGTGCTTTACTGTCAAATGCGCATTACCAAGAAATAAACGCGTTACATTATTAGTAAGTGCACTTATTAATGCAAAACAATAGTAATTTTGTGATTAAATTATCTTTCTTTTTAAAACATTTAGTCATTATGCAGACGCTTTTATCCAAAGCGACTTACAATTGGGGAATACATAAAGCGATTCTTCTTACAGAGGCAAACAGACACAGGAAGTGCTTGTAAGTTTTAGGCATTGTTCAAATAAGTACAAGCTAGAAAGGGAAGGAATAAATAAAGAGAAAGAAAGTTTTTTTTTCTTTTTCTTCGAAAGAGATGAGTTTTCAGCTGTTGCTTGAAAATTTTCAGGGATTCAGCATTCCGGATAGGCGTAGGAAGATCATTACACAAGCCAGGAACGGTGAACGAGAATGTTCTGGAAAGTGATTTTTGAGCCTCTCTGTGATGGTACCACGAGGCGTCGCTCACTAGCGGATCTCAGACTTCTGGAGGGGATGTAGATTCGTAGTAGTGAGTGGAAGTAGGCGGGTGCTGAGCCTGTGACTGCTCTATATGCAAGCATCAATGTCTTGAACTTGAT
>NW_015635553.1:70995-72469 GCF_001515625.1 Sinocyclocheilus rhinocerous | reverse complement strand
GACTGCTCTATAGGCAAGCATCAATGTCTTGAACTTGATGCGAGCCGCAAACGGTAGCCAGTGCAAGGAGATAAAGAGAGGTGTAACATGGGCTCTTTTGGGCTCGTTGAAGACCAGTCGTGCCGCTGCATTCTGAATCATGTGTAGAGGTTTGATTGTGCTTGATGGAAGTCCAGCCATAAGAGCATTGCAGTAGTCCATCCTATAAATGACAAGGGCCTGGACAAGAAGTTGTGCAGCATGTTCCGTTAGAATTGAGCCTCTCTGTGATGGTACCACGAGGCGTCGCTCACTAGCGGATCTCAGACTTCTGGAGGGGATGTAGATTCGTAGTAGTGAGTGGAAGTAGGCGGGTGCTGAGCCTGTGGCTGTTCTATATGCAAGCATCAATGTCTTGAACTTGATTCGAGCCGCAACCGGTAGCCAGTGCAGGGAGATAAAGAGAGGTGTAACGTGGGCTTTTTTGGGCTCGTTGAAGACCAGTCGTACCGCTGCATTCTGAATCATTTGTCGAGGTTTGATTGTGCTTGATGGAAGTCCAGCCAGAAGAGCATTGCAGTAGTCAAGCCTAGAGATGACAAGGGCCCGTACAAGAAGTTGTGCAGCATGCTCCGTTAGAAAGGGCCTGATCTTTCTGATGTTGTGCAATGCAAACCTGCAAGATCGGGCAGTCTTTGCAATGTGGTCTTTGAAGGTCAGCTGGTCATCAAAGATTACACCAAAATTTCTGACCGAAGTTGATGGGGTAATTGTAGAAGAACCTAGCTGGATGGTGAAATCATGCTGTAGAGCTGGAGTGGCAGGGAAGACAAGAAGCTAAGTCTTTGCCAGGTTGAGCTGTAGGTTATATTCTTTCATCCATCCCGAGATGTCCGTCAGGCAGCCTGAGATCCGTGCAGCTACCGTTGGATCATCTGGTTGAAATGAGAGATATAGCTGTGTGTCATCAGCATAGCAATGGTAGGAGAAGCCATGTGCCTGTATGATGGGACCCAGTGATGTCGTGTATATGGAGAAGAGGAGGGGTCCAAGAACTGATCCCTGAGGAAGAAGGTAGGATTCAAACCAGCGAAGTGGAATCCCTGTGATGCCCAGTGATGAGAGGGTGGACAGGAGGATCTGAAGACTGAGTGTCAAAAGTAGCAGATTGATCCAGTAGAATAAGAACTGATGATTTGGAGTCAGCTTTTGCCATCCGCAAGGCTTCCGTGACTGACAGTAATGCAGTCTCAGTTGAATGGCCACTCCTGAAACCTGACTGGTTAGCATCCAGTTTGTGGTTCTGTGAAAGAATCAATGATACTTGGTTGAAAACAACTCGTTCGAGGGTTTTTGCTATGAAAGGAAGGAGAGAGACAGGTCTGTAGCTATCTGTAAGTGAAGTGTTTAATGTAGGTTTTTTGAGCAGTGGGGTTACCCGAGCCTGCTTGAATGCAGTGGGGAAAGTGCCTGTGAGGAGAGATGTGTTGATGAT
>NW_015635553.1:65606-70535 GCF_001515625.1 Sinocyclocheilus rhinocerous | reverse complement strand
GGTTTGAGGTCCTGTGTGTGTGGGGCTGAGAATTGACTACTGATTGTTCTAGTTTTGTCTGTGAAGAATGTGGCTAAATCATCAGCTGTTATAGAAGTGGTGGAGGAGGACAGAGTAGAGAACTGAATGTCTTGAAGAGATTACATATGTCTGGAGCACTGTTGATCTTGTTGTGGTAGTATGAAGATTTGGCAGTATGGACTTGAACAGAGAAAGATGAAAGCAAAGACTGATACATACTCGGGTCTGACGGATCTTTTGATTTGCGCCATTTTCTCTCTGCTGCCCTGAGTTTGGTCCGATGCTAACAAAGAACATCGGATAACCAGGGGTTAGAAGGGACAGTCTGTGCTGGCCTGGAGGAGAGAGGACAAATATCATCTAGACAAGAGGTTAAAGTAGAGCATAAAGTGTCAGTTGCTGCATTCACATCCAGAGATGAGAAATGGGTAGGTGAGGGAAGAGAGGAGGATACTACGGAGAAAAGATGGGAGGGGGAAAGGAAGCATAGGTTTCGTCTAAAAGTAACCGGTATAGGAGTTGGTGGCACACTGGTAGAAAAATGTAGTTGAAATGTAATGAAGAAATGGTCAGAGATATGTAGAGGTGTGATAAAGTTCGTGAGGAGAAAGGTAGAAGTCAGAGTCGGCGTGACTGAGGCTCGCGGTAATTTATTCAGTCTAACACAGTAACAAACAAGGGCGTGTCCACACGCATAAAGTAAACATAAATTCAAAGCACTTTGGCAATATTCTCTCCGATAACAGTCCATATGCCACGAATAGTCTAATAAAATCGACAAATCGCGACAGCCCTAGGTGTGAGAGAAAGAAAAATTGTTAGACAGAGCAGCTGGGGTTACGGAGTCTTCTGGACTAATCTAGGTCTCAGTCAAGCCCAAGATGCTGAGTGTGGATTTTAAAGAAAAAGCAGAAATGAAGTCTGCTTTGTTGACAGCTGACTTGACAATTCCAGAGACCCACAGAGAAAGAAAGAGGTGCAGTAGAGGATGTAGAGATAGGATGCAGGTTAGCAAGATTGCATTTGTGTCTGCGTGTGAGGTTAGAGAGCTGTCGAGAGAAAACTGGAATGTTTTGGAAAAACATGATACAGGTGGAAAAGAGAGGACAGAAAAGGAAAGTGTGTAAAGGGAAGATAAAAAAAATAACACTTAAGTGCGTTGCCGGTTTTGTTGCTCGGTGAAGTCGGGCAGGTAAAGTCGCAGGTCTTTACACTCATTGGTCTTCACACGAGGAGGCCTGAACGCTTCCGCATCAGCGCACAGACATCAGATAAATACACAGTCTAAGACACTAAAGTGAAAACAGCTGTGGCCGCCTTCTAATTAGCACAGTCAATAGCTTATAGCAGGGCAATTGCTCAAATCGAAACTACAGGTCGCACATAAGTGCAGGAAGGGAGCAATGCAAATAACACAGGCTCCTTAGCCGAGGGCAATTATCATAATTACCAGTAAGTGCAATCAAAAATACAAACTCCAATGAAAATACAAAGTAGAAATAGGTAGAAAACTAAATATTCCTTCCTAGCAGCAAGTAATAATTTAAATAACAGATCTATAAACAAGTATTACGCAAAACACTCACGCGCAGCCGTCCGTCTCTTCTGTTGACTAATCGCTTCTCCCAAGTTATGACAGTGAGCAAGCAGTTTAAATAGTCTACCCCCACACACCACCCCCCAGCACTACCAAACCTGCTGCTGTCGCCACCATCTGTAGAACTTAGTGGCGCTGGTGCCACTGCTCTCAAATGTTAGTCTGGAGCCCTGTAGACGTAAGCGCAAGAGACAACTTTTCTTGTAAAACGTGACACCAACATCGCAAAATCAAAAGCAAAAGTGCCTTTTCTTTTTCCTTTGCTCATTTGGATCCTCCCTGTCTGCACCTGTGCTATCATCATCAGTTGTGTCGGAGTCTGTACGCTGGCTTGTTGGCTCGTCCTTTCCACCAGCATCCTCGCCCTCCACACTTTGTTTTTTAAAGTAATCCGCTATCGACCTTTTCATTTTTAGATGACTTAATTCCTAAATTTCCTGAATTCCTAATTTGCGCGTTTCATCATCAGTGCGCCATGCGCATGTACGTGACTGATAATGCAAGTGCAGGTAGGCAGACACAGATTGAGTGTGTGATGATGCACTCACATAAATGCGGCCATGTCAAATTTTAACTAGCACATTCTCAAAAAATGGTCGCAGTCTAGAGCCCTGGGTACAAAGAGGACCATGTAAAGATTGCCATCCCATGCCCATCACTCATTCCTCAATACAATCGGCATTTGGGTGGCATTGATCTTTCTGTACACATGTACAAGACCCCAGCCAAGTCAAGGCGATTGTACTTTCCCCATTCACATACATCCTTGACTTGTGGGTAACCAAACCATTTTGGTTCCCATTAAATCCCATAGTATTTTTTGTCCATACTATGCAAGTCAATGAGAACCAAAACTGTTTGGTTACCAACATTCTTAAAAATATCTGCTTTTATGTTCCCCAGAAGAAAGTAACTCATACAAGTTTGACATTGCAGCTTTTATTTTTTTTGGGTAATAATAAACACAATCTTCTTATTATCGCCCCAAGAAAATAAAAAAATGCAAAGAATTTTTTTCCCATTGCATTTTTCTTAGCGAGTATGTTAAAACATTAAAGTGCCCATATTATGCCATTTTAAGGTTGCTAATATTGTTTTATGAGTCTCCTAAAACAGGTTTACCTGCATGCAAGGTCAAAAAACACGTTTTAAAAAAAATAGATTTAATTTGACCTCATTTCTAAATGATTCGTAAACGACACGTGCGAAGCAGTTCAAAGAATCAGTCTCTCTAAACCCCTCATTTCCGTGAGCCCTCCCTGCTGTAATTGGTCAGATGGCGCAGTCCTTTGTGATTGGTCTACCGCGTACAGCGCGTGTCGGAAACGAAACGCCCATTGCCATGACGGAATGACAGCTCTGGAGACTTGTCAATACATAGAAAAGATGGTATTGATTGTACCTTACCAATTCGAGCCGGAGTCTGATGATGAAACGGTTGAACTGGCTGATCGACAAGAGACTGATTCGCAAGCACGACTGGAGCAGGATGTTTCTCAGTGGTTCTGAGAGTCAAGTGTTAACAAGTTTGTGGTAATTATAAGATGTGATAAAACAAATTTACTCTCACAGCGTAGGATACAGCGTCTTCTCGACATGATGTTAACCACATGGAAATTTTACTGTTTGTGTTGTGCAAGTTGGCGACGTAGAACATGGGCGGACATTATGCAAATGTGTTACTTCGTGATGTAGAGGCGTAACAGATTAAGATTCAAATTCCTGACGACTCGTTTAGGCGATTGCAAGCCGACTTTTTTTTTTTTGAAAGACAATAACTTTATTTATCGTGCACTGTCGACTTCACAACTTTGCAGATAGTTTACATAAAATGTTAAAATGTTCACATACAGCTACATGACAGACTACATGAAAGGTAATATTTGAAAAGGCATAATAGGTGCACTTTAACGTTACACAAAATAACTGTTGTTTAGACTACTTCCATACTATTTTTACTGCGAGACATCTCATAATAATGAATGCCTAACATCGAAGTAGGATCTTCTAAGCTGCTCTTGAAGGCAGTATTAGTATTTGTCAACATGTCTGTCCACGAGGTGTCCCACTCCATGACAAATAAAACCTCTTTAATCAGGACACTCATATGACATTCTTCAAAAATATAATTTCTTTCTGTAAAGCTGGACATTTTAAAAAGGATCAAATGGGCGAGTTCAGCTTTGAGAATGAAAACTAACCTGTTTGTTCCTCAGTATCTTCTTGTTTCAAGCTGAATGCTTCTTCAATCTTAATGTCTTCACTCTCCTCCTTAATGAACGCCATCTTTATAATAGTGTCACGTGGATCTCTGCTGCTTCACCAGGAGTTTTTCTGTGTGTTTGGATAATTTGTCATGTTTAAGATAAGAATAATTAATATAAAGAAAACTAGGCAAAATTTTTGAGTGCATCTCAATCAGCTCCCTAGTTCAGAAGTCAATGCACTGGTAATGAGTCAGTCGGCGTTAAAGGTGCCATAGAATGGAAAACTGTATTTACCTTGGCATAGTTGAATAATAACAGTTCTGTACATGGAAATGACATACCGTGAGCCTCAAACACCATTGTTTCCTCCTCCTTATGTAAATCTCGTGCATGCAAAAGACCACTGAAAAATAGGCGAATCAGAACATAACACCGACTGTGACGTTACAATCGTGATCACTAATAGTTACGCCCCCAACATTTGCATATACCCGCCCATGTTCTAGACTTGCACAGCCAAATCATCAGAAGTTCTGCAGTATTGTGAAGAAACAAGCGAGGACAACAGCGAAAATGGCAGATCATGGAAATAAATGTTATGTTCCAGGCTGTGCAGGGGATGTGATGTGCAGGGATGGGTTGATGTCTGTAATCAGAAAGACACGGAAAACAAATAACGCGCGTTCTAATAAAATAACGCGAGCCACTAAAAGGACATGGTTAGCTGCTTGCTATCGGTAGCCTGTTACATTACAGTACATAAGATTTCACTTACCACATAAACAGAGTAAGGAGAGATGACTGAGGATGATGGCGAATGATTTATAGATCATGAGCACCACTGACAAGCATCTGATCTTGTAAAATGTATGGTAAATACTGCCGCTGTAGTTTACACTGATCATGTGCGATCGCAAATCTCGAAAGTGAAAGTAAAAAGCGATCGTGCATTCGAAAGCAGTTTCAATGCCCCGTATATTAATAGCTGCGCCCTTATGCCCGCATTTTATATACAGTATAACATACAGTTAAATTACCCAACGATATAACAGCGAGAGAAAGTATTGAAATATATATTTTCCCTGTGTTTCCTTCCTGCTGTGT
>NW_015635553.1:63177-63258 GCF_001515625.1 Sinocyclocheilus rhinocerous | reverse complement strand
GCCGCACTGTGCGCACTGTGAAACAGCCAATCAGAGCAGAGCTCAACATTATTATTCATGACCCTTCCAAAAACAGACTGT
>NW_015635553.1:62748-63128 GCF_001515625.1 Sinocyclocheilus rhinocerous | reverse complement strand
ACCGGTCTCGAGTCCCACGGAGGAGCTCCGGAAGGATAAAAGGAGGAGTGACGACAGTGAAAAACGAATGAGGACCAGGCCTGGACTTTATTTTTGTGTTTTGTGTGCGGCAGTCGTCCGCGAGGGGCTGCCGCTTTACTTTCATTTTGTGTTGGTTTATTTTATTAAAGTGTTTAAATGTTCGCCGGTTCCCGCCATAGACTGTATAAAAACATGGACGTAGTGTCCGTGACGTCACCCATTGAATTCTGAAGAGCTGTTTTGAATCCCAAAGTGGGCGGAGCCGGTCGTCGCCATCTTGGCAGCACGTCACCGCGCGTCACTCCCGGATAATCGAAAATGGGCAAAGAGGCGGGAGCAGGTTGCTGAAGCCACGCCCA
>NW_015635553.1:54999-62695 GCF_001515625.1 Sinocyclocheilus rhinocerous | reverse complement strand
AGATGCACACAGATCATCAAAAGCATTCTCTCGCGCACCCCTGCTGGTCGGTGCGCGCACCCCAGTTTGGGAACCGCTGACCTAGAGGAAAACTTTACACAGACAAATAGATAGTTACCTTTTTCTCAGACTACTTTGCACAGTCCTCATTCTGTTCGGGACATTGAGTTTAAGTCACTTCCTTGTTGGCTTCAAGAGAGAGAGCGGGAGGTTGCCGCTCGGTTCCCGCCTCCTTCTTCTCGATCTAAAAACTGTGTTACACAGACCATTTCATTCTAGGGACAAATCCTAGGGTTGTAAATGGACATGTAAAACCGTTTCTGGAGACTTTTTGCCCTTACCTAAGCCACATACCTTCTATGTAGATATCAGAGAACAATTTAAAATATTGTATCAATGCATTCTATGGCACCTTTAATGTCCTTAAATAACAATTATAAAAATAAAAACACACCAATACAAATAAATAACAATGCAAATTATACGGTCCCTTTTTTGTTTTGATTTATGTTTGGTATTACATGCAATCTACAAAATGTTATTAAATATTACACTTTCAACCATGGTTTTACTACAAATGGTAAAAAAACATGGTTACTATATTTAAATCATGGTAACTAACTACAAATTAACCATGGCTTTTCTACACTAACCATGGTATTTGTAATAAAACTGTGGTTATACAAATGGTAAATAAATAGGCAAAAAATAAATAAAACAAAACATAGTTGCTTCACTTTTACTTTAATAAAACCATGGTTAATTTTCGTAAAGGGATAACACTGTACACATTAAAGCATTTACAGTCGGTCTGTAAAAGTTGTCATTACACATGTTTGTTGTTCTCGCTGCATTTACACTGTTTTGAGCAGCAGGCGTCGTCAGTGTGCGCTGATTCGAGCGCTTCGAAACAGTGAATTATTTTGAGAAGCAATTGATTCAATCAACTCGCAGTTTTTAAAAGCTCCGTTTCTCCATCACTACTTGCCAGTGAGCGAATTCGTGTTTACGATAAACTAATTCATGATAGAGAGCGAAATTATACGCACATTTTCTGTTTCTACTCATAAAAACAACGTTCATTAATATTATGAGATAAATGATTACAGTGTTATATTCAGTAATAACCACTCTATTTTACATAGCTTGTAAAGACTATAACATTGCCTGAACGGTTTGTATTAAAGCAACACTTTAAAAGCTTAAAACGCTTACCTTTCCACAGCCGAATCACAACAGATGGAGGAGCGTGGCGCAGCCTTATGACGTCAAATCTCAAGACCAAAATAAAAGTCCTGTTCAGTGTCGTGTTGAATAAAATCACAAGTGTATATGGAAATTGCATTTAAAAATCGCATAGGAATGCATACAAAACATTTGAATTGTTGGTGAAATATTTAAATTCATGTTAAATGATTTCAAAATATTAGGTAAATTAATAAATATTGATTATATTATTAAGCATTATCTACTAATAAAACAGTGTGAGATTTTGCCTGCAAAAACTGTCATGTTTGGGTGCAGAAAACATTTATACCAGATATAAATTAGATTGAAATGCAAATAGTGACAAATGTGGTTTAGAGTTTAAAAAACGTAAAAAAAGAGTGTATGAATTAACAAAGTAGAATCCATGCAAGTATCAATATTGAAAAGTTAGTGTATTTTTCTAATATTAAGTGTATATATATATATATATATATATATAAAGTTCTATTGAGTCTAAGATACGGGGGGGGAAAGTATACAATATCTGAAAATAATAGTCTTTAAAGAATCAGTAGAAAATAAATAAAAGCAGAAGCAATAAAAATGTCAACACTCCCCCCCCCCTTCATATGTGTTTTATGCTTTATCCCTTTAACTTTCACACCTCTTTTTAAGAGCAGATGTGGGAGAAAAAAAACAAACACTTAAATTATTGTAATTCCTGAACGCATAATACAGAATACTTTTGAAAAAAGACACTTGGCAGATTATTAAGTGAAAGTTTTTTTTTTTTTTAAAGGGATAATAATAATAAAAATAAAATGAAAGAAATAAATAATTTTTATACATTTTATCTACATCAATAAACATCATGAGAAGACAGTAAACAGGACAGGACAATACAGCCCCCAAAACAAGCAGAAATACTGCTAAGACGAATGTACTGTTCTCCATAAGAACTGCATGTTCACTATCTATAGGTGCATTCCAATTCGCATACTTATTACTAGCATTATTTACTGCAAAACGGCATAGAATAGTGTATGTGTTCACACTGAAAATTAAAAAAAGAATAAGTGCACTTTAAATACCCTGATGATGCACTTACATAACCAAACCAAAAAGAAAAAAACAAAGTGTGAAATGTTGGACACTTCGTGCACTCAACTGTCCCGGCTTTAATTACGTAGTGGAGGGGGAGGAGCTATCAGACTCCAATTATGAATGACAAAATAAACTTACATAATTCATACACCACACCCTAGATTACATAATGTATAATTGCATAGTGTACAGTGCGTCATTTGGGACACAACTTATGTGTGTCTGGAGCTGCCTTGCAGAATGGCTTAAAGGATTAGTTCACTTCCAGAATAAAAATGTCCTGATAATTTACTCACCCCCCCATGTCATCAAAGGTGTTCATGTCTTTCTGGACTTAAAGGGTCATGAAACCCCAGACTACTTTTTCTGAGATTTTAGCAGAGGTGTTTGTGTTGCACATCATAGAAGACGAGTGCAAATGGCTGTGCATTTATTTGTGTTTTTAACTCGATGGGAGCGAAATGAAACTGTCTGAACGCGAAGCTGTGTGTGTTATCTGTCTCCCCTCTTCACGCTCCGCTCCGCACCACGCCCACTTTTTTAGCATTTTTTAAAACTGTGGTGAGAACTAACCAGTGCTGAAACGGGGGGGTTTCATGACCCTTTAAATGGTGGTCAATGGGTTGAAGGTCAAATTGCAGTTTCAGTGCAGCTTCAAAGGGCTCTACACGATCACAGCCGATAAGGGTCTTATCTAGCGAAACAATGTCATTTTCTAAAAAAAATAAATAAATAAATTACAGTTTATATACTTTTTAACCACAAATGCTCGTCTTGCACTAGCTCCGCGATGTGCGTCTGTGACTTGACGCGTGATGTAATCACGTTGGAAAGGTCACGCTTGGTTAGCTCTTCGTCTTTGTGTACTCCGGTTCAAAAAGTTAGGGTAGGGCGAAAAACTCTATGTTATACCTTTTTTTTGTAAAGGGCATTTGGACGTTCTTTGCAAACACTGAAACAGTACTTCCGCCTTCGTCACGCGTGACCTTTCCAACGTGACTACATAATGGGTCAAGTTGAACTAGTGCAAGACGAGCATTTGTGGTTAAAAAGTATATAAATTTGTTTGTTTTTTTTTAAGAAAATGAACAATCGTTTCACTAGATAAGACTCTTATTCCTTGGCTGGGATTGTGTAGAGCCCTTTGAAGCTGCATTGAAACGGCAAATTGGACCTTCAACCCATTGGCTCCCATTAGCCACTTTTTCACTGTCGGGCCAGTGTGTGCCAGGGCTACTGTAAAACCCTCCCTTAACACGCCTCTCTGAAGCAAACGTCACACAACCCCAGCATTTCACTAGCGATGGGAAAATTAATGAAAACTAAATCGTAAAACGAACTTAACAGAAATGGATGTTTGTTCCTTACATAAAGACTTCAGCATAGATATTTTATATGATTTACGATAAAAAAAATTATGCTACAGCATGCTAAATCAAACTATTTATCATAATTTCACATTAAAAGAGAACACACATAGGCGTACTTGTTCAGTCGCAGCTGCTCAGTTTATTTGTGATGACAGGAATGCACAAAACAACTCATATAACACTACAGAAAAATACTGACAAACCCTCGTGTGTTTCTGTCAAATTTCTTTAGAAAGAATGAGCATTAATATTAATTTTCCACGATGCATGTAATCTGAGGAGGTTTGACTGCTTGCTATCCCGTCTCATTGTACTGTTACACGAGTTATACGAATTACACAGAGTATATTAAATTTATGACATGCGGTGCAGAAGTCCATAAACAAAGAGACATTGAGGAGGCAGAAATATTAAACCAAATAAATACATGATTATAACCATATATGATTTGTCTTAGTTCTTCAAGCGGTCTCTGGTATTTTCACAATCATAAAGTGTTCTTATTATAGCGATTATATGCAGCCTTTAGCATCGCATATAATACATTTCTGCCTTATACGCTGATCAGAATTCCCATCAGGTCGCAATCGTAAGTTAATTCAGACACTCGCTGATGTTTGAAAGTGAGTTTTGTTCTTTGTTGAGACTTTGTTCACCTTTGGTACACTTGTGGTGTTCCCGGTCAAAAATTACCGGCCTACAAAAAAATTGCTTATAAATCTCTCATTATGCTATATTATCACCAAATATTGGATTCAATCTTTTTGTCGTAAGTTAATTCAGACACTCGCTGGTGTTTGAAAGTGAGTTTTGCCATTAAAATTGTTTTAAATATCTTAAATGTTGATGCTAGCTGGTAGCTTCATATGAAAACATGAGAAATGAACAGCGGTGCTGACCGGATAAACTCTGCCTTTGTTCATGACCACTCCTCTAGCCCCACTTGGCCCGCTTTGGCCCAAGGTATTCGGCGGGCCGAAAATCCCTGGCCGTTGGCCCCAACGAGGCACGATCAAGCCCCGGAAGTGACAGTGGAAACGCGGCTGGCTCTGGCACGCACTAGCACGCCCACTTTTGGCCCGACAGTGGAAATGCGGCTATTCAAGTCCATTATATGGAGAAAAATCCTTTAATGTTTTCCTCAAAAACCTTAATTTCTTTGCGACTGAAGGAAAAAAGACATGAACAGCTTGGATGATTAATCAGATGCAAATATAAATACAAAAGTCCTAAATGAAAGAAAACAAGTTGACAGAAAGATTGAATCCAATATTTGGTGATAATATAGCATAATGAGAGATTTATAAGCAATTTTTTGTAGGCCGGTAATTTTTGACCGGGAACACCACAAGTGTACCAAAGGTGAACAAAGTCACTAAATTTCAGTCCAATGCGATAACATTAACTATTGTTTTCGGGGAAAAGAAAATCCTCTTCGAACACAACCTGAGCGTTAATGCTAGTGGAATATTGCTGTGTGTATCTGGATTCTTGACTGATCTAGTGGCTTGTGTATGTGGACTAGCAAAGCTGACCTGTTGAACATTTTGTCGTACAACATAGAGAGGAGACAGTGAGATTGAATGTTTGTTTTGTCAGTTGTGCATGTGTGTAAAGTTTTGCTGATTAGGTTTAAATTTAAAGTAGCCTCTTCAGCAACCTTAACCTGTAAGTGTGAGATCACAGCAGTCTATGACACAACACTAACCCACCCAAACGCCATCATGTCTACTGCTTTCTCACTCTCAGATAGGGCTTTAATCTGGGCATGGTAGAAGCATTAGCTGTACTGGATCACACACACACACGCTTGTACAGCTATCTTTGTGTGGATTTGCCATAAACATCTATTATTCTTTACTGACCTAACACTATTTTCTATCCACTAAACTTATCCCTCACAGAAACTTTTTTTTTCTCAGATCATTTAGTATTTTTAACTATTTATTTAGTATTTTAGAATTAAAATACAATTTAGTATTTTAACAAGTCCCCACAATGTCAAAAATGTCAGGTTTTACTATCCTTGGGGGGAAATCTGGTCCCCACAATGGAGGATAAACCTATACACACACAGTGGTTTCCATGTTTTATGGGAACTCTACATAGACATGATTTTTAAACTGTGCAAACTATAAATTATCTTCCCTAACCCCACCCCTAAACACAACCCTCACAGAAAACTGCATCTTTACGTTGAAAAAAAATAATTGCTAACACGTAATTCATGAAACATTTTACCATCTTCTCACAACTATAAACACAATCTCAAAACTATACACCAACTTGCACAAACCTCAAACTTCCACATCTAGTCAAGAACATATTCTAATCTGTCAAAATCAAACTCTGGCCTCAGATGAGACACAGACCTAACAAATACACTGCCTAGAACAAACTCCACTGCTTAGAAAACACCAGTGAGATCAGTTCAAAACACTGTTACTAAAATCTCTTACTGCAAATCAATAATCAGTAGAAGGGTGAGGGTACAGTAAAATACATTTTTATTACAGTACTGTACTATAATGTGATATACACTTTCCAAAAGAAAAAGCAGAAAGAACAGCATATGAACTCAGTATGCAACAAAACACTGTACTTTCAATTACAGTACAATAGAGTTTTTTTTACAATCATTTTGTCACCAATTTCAGAACCTTGGTGCCATTTTTCAAAACTCTAGACACAAAACAATCATTATTTGTAACACAGGCTGTCCAATGTTCAAAACTTTACATGTTGCATTCACATCTTTAAAGAATCATTGTTTCAAATAACTCATTTATAATGAAATATTATAGGAACAGCACTTTAGATCACCCACACACAAGATACCCATAGTTTCACTGTGTAGTTGTTAGTACAATCATTAAATATAGTTGTACAAAACGCATGATGCAGGTTTAATTATGGTTCTACATATTGCTTGCATTGTCACATGTTCGGGGTGTTTCCAGTCAGAAAAAACACCAGTAAATTGACTAGTCCCACTGCTAGCCTCGGGTCGCGCTGTTAACACTAGCCTTCTCCGGTCCATGGTTAACTTGCTGATCATCTTCCACAACTTCTTCATCCTGATTCTCTTCATGGCTCCGTTTGAATAGATGGCACATGTCTTAATAAAGACGCCTTCCTCTCCTCTTTTTCTCTTGTTCGTTTGCGGTTACTACATATGTCGTTTTCTTTACGTTTTCTGACTAAAAGCAACCAAAAAGCCATTTTAAAGTGGTTAAGCAAATAATAATAATCCCCAGACCAATACAATTAGTGTGCCTCCTCTATTTTAAAACCCACGAGCCACCACTGATAACAATAATAATCTGGCAGCGGCTATTTGTGATAGCTGCTATTTACACTAAGTGAAAATAACATATTTTCTTAGCGATAGATGTTTATTTAAGTGCAAATAGAAATTAATTCTATTTACTTTACACTTACAATAAATATTGTATTATCAATATGCTGTTTACACTAACTGCAAATAACGATAGATTCTATTTACAATACGTAAAATAGTATTCCTATATATAAAAAGACCTGGTGGAGTATTCCACTCTCAGAAACTCCATGAGGGCTGATGCATATGCTGAGAGAAGGAAGCAAAAGTTTAGATCACATTCATTGCTGACTCATGGTCTGACTGACTTGATATTTAGGAACTGACTGAAACTGCTGTATGATGGCTTTTCCTTAAAGGGGTCATATGATGCGATTTCAATTTTTCCTTTCTCTTTGGAGTGTTACAAGCTCTTGGTGCATAAAGAATATCTGTAAAGTTGCAAAGACTAAAGTCTCAAATCCAAAGAGATATTCTTAATAAAAGTTAAGAGTCAACCACGCCTACCTAAAACGGCTCGTTCTAACACACCCCCACATACCTACGTCACTATGTGGGAAGATTTGCATAACACCGCCCAAATGTTCACACAAAGAAAGAAGGAGTAACTTTTATTCTCGCTGTAGTATTGTTGCCGCCGCCGCCGCCATGTCGTGAAGGCGCTGTGTGATTC
>NW_015635553.1:46588-54850 GCF_001515625.1 Sinocyclocheilus rhinocerous | reverse complement strand
CATAAACTCAACAGACTCGTGTGTGATTGGTTATAACGCGCAACACTGTAAAAACACGGAAAAAGATTCATGGTGCAACATTGAGCAGATCTAAATTTAATGCTGCAGTCAACACTTTTCATTTCATTTTCATTTTATTCGCGACTGCCATAATGGATTTAGTTTAACTGCAGCAGCATTTTTGTCCATGTGTGCTGCCATAGTTTCTACAAGCGGAAACCGATAGCGCGGATATTACGTAATTGATAGGCGACAATGAACAGGGACGAGCTATTATTTAAAATTGGAATTTCTCTGGATTTACAAATCCTTCTTGGGAACTTTTGGGATAACGTAAGTGCACAACTGCATGAAATATATAACAATGTGCAAGTGGTTTTTGGATATTTTATTATGAAAATATTATTTTACTTTACTTTAATATGCAGTAAGTAAATTAAACAGCACTTGCAATTAATGTGACGATTTCTATTTTAGCCATGTCATGTTCGTTTAAAAAAAAAAAACACTGAAAACATATAGCCGATAAATAGTTTTTAAAAGATTTATGAATAAGACTTTTTGGGAAATTATTGCTCCACTTCACACAGTCATTGACAATGAAATTTGAGTCTGTTTGATTAAGATGCACACAACCCATATCAATGTGATGTCAATGTCTCAGACTGACAGTTACAAATTTTAAATAATTAATTACTGTTTTGTACAGTGTTGTTGTCATATTGATTTTAATTCAAATACATTTTGTTTTATTGACCATAATATTATTTTTAATAATTGTTCAGAGGGGCACTTTTGATTAATTTGATTAAAAGGGCAGGGGCTCAAGCTCCCAAAGCCCCCCAACAAACACAGAACATTGCCTCAACGTAGCCAACCTTTAAGCAACGTTGTAACAACATGACTAAAAGGTTGTTGGTTCTACGTTGTGTCCTTAAGGTTGTTACTGCATTGTCACAATGTTGCCATTCAACCAAGGTTCAGGGTCATTGCTGAAGGTTGTGCTTAGCCTGTCTGGACAACCACTGGACGACATGTACTCGTCACTGTTCCGAAGCGCATTTTAAATTTTAACAGACCGTTGGGCCGTTATTCTTCTTCAAGCCAGGATACGTGAGTATTGCTTATGATTTCTCTTTTAGATAAATAAGATATGTAAATATCCAAACAAAACCTACAATTTTCGTGTCCAATGTGAGATTTATTTGTTCTGTTAATAAACTGAATGGACAGAATAGCTGATAATTCACATACCGAGTGTTAGTTTGCGATCGGGTTTGGTGTACTGCTAACTATTTCTTTCAGTATTCAGATATCGTTACTGATATTTAGGAAAAAGCGTTTAACATATTCTGGTCATGTAAATGATAAAGTGTTTTAACATAACGTCAAAAGTTATAAGCCATAATGAAGCTATGAAAAGGATTGACATTTCAGCACAACAGACAGCGACTGCGCGTACTCGCATAGACGACAAATAATAGGCTATCTATCGTTAGCCATTGGCCAATAAATTGTTAAATTTAACTCGCCAGTGTTTTTTGTTAAATGTGTAAAAGAAATTTCAGCACAGATACATTTTCACTTGCCTACATTTGAACACTCTGACTGAACGATTAAATTAAAAAAAAAAAAAACTATTAATGTACAACTGATTTTTTTTTTTTTTAATAGTCATATACCTTGTCTTTCAGAATGTTTTCAGTTGTGGAATTCACCTCAGATCACAGTGTAGCTGTAATTCCTGATGCATGGGGGGAAAAAATTAGACCAGGTAAGACTTATAGACCTAGACGTATGCATATTTGCTATATAAATCTCACTGGTTTACGTTTTTTAATTGTTTCAGTAATACAGTTGCCACATCAGAAAATGCACTTATATTACCTAACCTAGTCACTAGATTATTACAAAAATCATGGGTGGACGAAGAGCTCCAAAGAAAAACGGTTTAGAATTTGACATTCTTATTTGCAGCTGAACTGTTCTGTGTGTATGCATAGGATTTGACAATTCCATTTAAATTAAATTCAGATTAAATACCTTTCTACAATTGGAGGACCAAACTATGGAGAGACAGTGCGGCGAATCATGAGAAAAATCACTTCCTCAGAAGTTTGGTCACAGTTTAGCCTCAAAGGAAAGAAGGGGAAGAGGAGACTTGAAGAACTCTCTGTTTATCGAGTTGTAATAAGTATAAAAAATCAACAGTATTTGCATTTATTTTATTGTATATTAATACAATATATAAGTATTTTCAATTATCTTAGATTTAATATCAAGAGGCATTGCATTATAGTGAAAGAATTCTATATGATTGGCAATACAAATGGGATGAATACCTGTTTGTTCAAATGTAAAGTATACTTGTTCATCACTAAAAACTTTACTTAAACCATTTAGGGGCAATAATGAAATCACAACCTGGGTCTACTAGCATGGATGCTGAAAGCCAGATTGCAGAGACCCTTAAACATGCACCAGGTCTGGTTAGGAGAAAGGCTAATGTGAGTATTTTGACAATGTATTATATTACTGACAATATGTATGTATAATATATTATACTTTTTTCTTGCCCAGCCAACATTTTCACTGGCCCTGTCACAAAAATAAAATAGCTGTTTTTATTGTTTTTGATCCTTGTTATCTTGTATTCTCATAAATAAACGTATATGGCACAAATTTAGATACTAGTTAAATATAAGGGAAACAAATGAACAAATTACAAACAATAGCACAAATAATATATAGATTCTATAATAAATAGAACAAAGATACTATTAAACTGCTTTAGGTTTGTAGGTGATCAGGTACAGAAATTGAATAAGTGAGGTCACTTTAGATGTGCATGCATCCAATATATTGAAACATATAAGATTTTTCTCAACTTTTTACTTTCAAATATGAGATAGCTGACTGTTTTGGAGGATACGCTCCAAGACGGGTATTTTATTATTATTGTCCAGCCCTGGTTAAGTACTTTTTTTTTCTTCACTCAAAGTCTCAAGGCTACAGTTAAGTGCAAATCAATGTTTTTAATATACACTAAATTAATCCAAACTAAAAACCAAGTGTGAGATTTTTAATATTGCTTTAATGTTCTGTGCAGCTGATATTGACATGACACTAAGTTTGACATTTAATTTTACAGTGATCAGTTACCCCACATTTACAAAATGGTTCATTGGACCTCTTCTCATAATTTTAAGTAAGTATTCAGAGACTCAGCCTTATGGGTAGTACAAGCAGCCTAGCATTTCTGTACGTATGACTGGAGCTCAAACCTGGCTTATGTCACCCTACACTTTTCTCACTATCTTTTTTTTTCCATATCTGTACTATCCTGTTATAATAAGGACCTAAAATAAAAAAAATAAAAAATAACGTACAAAATTTACTTAAGATTTGATAGATGTTTAAAATAACTTTAAAAAGACTGAAAAGACTACGCTAATGTGATGTTTCTGTCAGGAGTCAGGTTTGATCTGTGTCTCTCTTTTCTAACTTTTGCTCTTTTTTCTATTGGCCAAACTGATTACTGCTTACAGCTATGTTTCTTCTTTCCTTTCATTTCTCTGCTATAGTGTGCTTTGTTTTGTGTCCTCCTATATTGGTGGCTTGCTATTTGATTTTGCTCCGTCTTGTTCTCTACCCAGTTTTTCCTGTGCCTGCTGCGCATCATTCTCTGTCCCCGGACTGTCTGCCTGGTTTTGACTTGTGCCTGCCGACTGGTTTCTGCACTTGCCTTTTCCCTCTGGATTTGTTTATCTTTATTGGACTGTTGATATCTACCGACCTTCCCGTCTGCGCTCCCCTGTCCGCCGTGTTCTCCAGTCCCGAGTCCGCCTCATCAGCCGGTGGACTGTCTCAGCTGCTTTTCTTTTGTTCAGCAAATGTTCTCAAATGCCTTTTTAAAGTTTTTTTTTATTTGTAGTCTATTATATTTGAGCTAAATATAATTAATATACTCTATATGAACGTACGTTTTTTTTTTGTTTTTTTTTCAAATGTATGTTTTGGTAGTGTAATTACAGTATATGTATGCAATGTTTTAATAAAGTTGGATTATATGAACTTGTATGGCATTTTTCCTCTAAAGTTTCATAGCAGGTTTTACGTTAAAAAGAACAATGAATGATTAACAGTATTTGAAAAAGTATTACTACATATTTATCTTGTGTGTGATTATTAAGAGATTCACCACAAAAATAAATGAATAAGACGCAGAGAAGGTTATATTTATAATCTGGCATAAAAATAAATGTGGTCGGAACGTCGTCTCGCAGTTGCTGAATGTCGCGCAACAACGTTGCTACAACCCTTTCGCGTCTTACAATTCAATGTTGCTACAACGTCGCGAGCACGTAAACAGCAACGTTGCCACAGTAAAAATGGAACGTGGCAGCAACGTTGCCACAACGTAAATGTGTTTGTTGGGGGCCTGCCTTCCATATCATTACGCTTAACACTGGAAATTAAAATAACTATAAAGGTGTATTTAAATATTTTTTGTTGACTTTAACTTCACTGTATTTAAAAGACAAAATTATATTTTTTCTCCAATATATTTCTACTCACACTTTTATTAGATTTGCATATGCAAAGCACAAAAAATAACAGCAAGAAAAGCTATGCAGATTGGTTACAGTGTTGTGATGTTTGCGACAGAATGTAGCATGTCCTTGAAGTACGGGGATAAACAACATGTAGAGACAAAAAGTCACTGGCGGTGAGAACGCAGCTTGAACGAATTCGCGTTTACTATAAACTGACGCACGATAGGGAACAAAATGAGATGCACATTTTCCGGTTTGTTACTCATTGTGGATGCACTTTATTCATTAAAGGGGTCATATGATGCGATTTCAAGTTTTCCTTTCTCTTTGGAGTGTTACAAGCTGATTGTGCATAGATAAGATCCCTGAAGTTGCAAAGACTAAAGTCTCAAAAAAAAAGAGATACAGAGCAGACTGCATTTGTCGGAAGGAGGGACTTTGTAGAAAACTAAGCGTTAGAGAGAGGCGGAGCATAGAGGACCTACAATAATGTACAGTATTTGAAAAATAATGTGTTTTTTGAACATTAAAGCATGTCAACATATTCTGTTACACCAAATACACAAAATAATTATCTTTAAAAAAGCATCATATGACCCCTTTAAAAACAGCGTTCATTAATGTTACTAGATAAAGCATTACAGTCCTCATTTAGTAATAATTAACTCGTTTCATTTCACGGTTCTCTATAAATCTGTCTGAACGGGTTGTACTGACGTAAACACTTATAAAGTGGTTAAAAACTAACCTTTCTGCAGCCGAATCACAAACGCGGGAGCGCGGCGCAGCCTAGTGACGTCATGCCGCGGGACCAAAATAAAAGTCCTTAGAAATCCACAAGCTTTGAAATAAGAGATTTAATAAAAGGGATGAGTTGCAGATCTTCAAGGTTATCAGTACTACTGAGCTTATTTTCAAAAAGCTGCTGGCTTAGACCTAAATGTAAGTGTGAAGTGTTCTCAATTATTACCCAACTGCAAAGTATTTGTGATATACAATCAAGGACAAAGCCGGTCTTGGTCTTTATATTACAAAGGACTGGAAAGAATATAAATAATTAAATATTTTAAAGTAATTAATTTGTGGTTGTGGAGAGGTCTAACTTTTTTATTTATTAACTAAAACTTATGTCAGTAATGTATTAACTAAAACTGATTCCTTATCACAATGCATATATCCTATGGCGACTAGTCCCGGTTTTTGGTGTTCTCTCCCCGTCTGGAGCTGTCCCCGTTTTTCAGCTCGTTCAAAGCAACGACCAGAAAAAAAACGACCAACATACAGCAGGCTGCTGGTTATCGATGCAGTCGTGTAGTGATTATTTTGACCAACAGAGGGCGCTGCGGGTTACACTGACTCTACTTGGTCACGTGTCGCTACTTCATGAACAACGTAACCTGAACCAGAGCGCCATTATCAAAAGACACATCGTTATCGCGTTCAAGGTAGTAACCTACTAACTATTCATGTTAAATGACAGGGCCTCAACAAGGTGCGGGACAGTTTTGCTCAATTTTAAACGTCCCCAAAAGTTCTGCAGTCACAACGCAGTGTTCCTAACAAACGCACATCACATGGTGAAGGTGGAGGTAAACTCTAATAATACTAATAATAATAACCTAAACAGTACGTTTGCAACTATTACATTTGCAGAAAACACATATAGTGTGTTTAAAATTAGCCTAAACTGCAAAATAAGCCTAAGTAAGGACAGTTAGTCATTTCCAATTGCATATGTAGGCTATACGTGTGTGTGTGTGTGTGTGTGTCTGGACTGACTATGGGCTTGCCAGTGGTGTCAGAGCCAGTCTGCAGATTTGAGTTGACAGAATCTACAGAAAATCAATTAACTTAAAGTGACAACCATCACTTAATATTTAAAGGTGACATATCATGAAAATCTGACTTTTCCATGTTTTTAGTGCTATAATCAGGTCCCCGGTGCATCTACCAACCCACTGTTTAGAGTCCCAGCCTCAGAGGAGACAAGAGAGCAGTGGATTTATTGATTTATTTAATGCATATTGCTGCTGCCACACAGATCTAAAATAAAAATTTGATTTATTTCCGACTTAACAGCAACAAAAACATGAACAAACACTGAACGATTGTCTTTTTATTAACTAACATTAACACAGATTAATAAATGTATTGTTCCATGTTCGTTTGTATACCGCGCGCAAGGTTTATGCGCATAGTCCAAGTCTTCTTCTCTGTTTTTAGTGTATCTCTGTGGCAGAATTACAGCGCCACATACTGGACTGGCATGTATACTACATCGTTTTGTATCGGTTTTGTGGTTTCGCGTGGACGCAGATATTTCTTGAGACGAGGGAGGAAAAAAGATCGGATAGGGAAAGCTCTGGCTTCGTGTGGACGTAGCCTTAGTTTAGTACTCACATGCTGTGACAGCCGCTTTGTTCGTGTGCTTCGGATATGTGCGCTCAGAAAATTTATATAAGAAGTTTAAACTCATATGGTTTAAAACGCATGTTTAAAGAGTAGGCACGAAAAACAGGGTGTTTATGCTTCCACTCAAAATAGGCATTTTCAAAATGATATAATAAATGATCTGTGGAGTTGAGCTGAAATTTCACAGACACATTCTGGGGACACCAGAGACTTATATTACATATTGTAAAAAGGGGCATAATATGTCTCCATTAAAGTCTGTTTATGAAGCATTTACATAGACGTTCAATGCGGAAGAGCTTAAAGAGAGCACACTGAGCTTAATTGAAGCAGCAACAATTTTTAATAAATTTCATGTAATATTGATTAAAATAACAATATTTTGTTAAATAAATAATCTAGGTCATGTATTACGTTCATACATATTTTAATATGAACAACTATTATTAACAATATCTATGAAATTATACTTTTTCTGATTGATGTCATACTGAAGCGTACATTATTTTTTCTTTTTATAATCTGAGCTCAAATATGGAAGTGTGCTTAATGGTTACGTGAGCTTAATAGGTATGTTTACCCTTTCATAGTAGTGTACCCTTTAAGCTCACCTTAAAATAATATGAAATCTTTAAAAAAAAAAATACAGCAGTATAAAACCACAGACCAGCAATAAACTGTCAATTCATAATATTATGGATGTAAAAGTACAAGCCAGTAATACCTGTGAAGTAATATATTAGCGTAGCACACAATCTTATACAGCTAGTCAGCTAACTGTGTTCTGTAGTATCTGCGCTATGTTGCTAAAACTATCTTTTGGATCGAACTGTAATTATTTCCCACATCCAAGTTCCAGGTTATAATTTGCAAAAGTCTAAACATTAATCAAGTAGTGAAACTTACCCAAAATAAATGCTTAAATATCTAAAAAAAAAAAATGCACATTTAAGGGGCTCCTCTTTTGGTGAAAGTTTTCAGATAGCTTTCAAAATGGCCCCCAGACAGTGTGAAAACATGGAGACCCGTATCTCAGTGTGCAATGATCTGATTGACTTGAAATTACAGGAGGTATGTAGTAACAAACACATCAATTTGTTAAGACATTAAGTATGATTGATAATACATTATTTTTTCTTTTTATAATCTGAGCTCAAATATGGTAGTGTGCTTAATGGGTACGTGAGCTTAATAGGTAAGTTTACCCTATATATATATATATATATGTATGTATGTATATGTGTGTGTGTGTGTGACCCTGGACCACAAAACCAGTCATAAGGGTAAATTTTTC
>NW_015635553.1:45302-46456 GCF_001515625.1 Sinocyclocheilus rhinocerous | reverse complement strand
AGATTTATTTTAAAGACCAACAGTTTAACACTAAATATTGGACATAAACGAACACGTTAAATATAAAGCATTTAAAACAGGTAAGTTCATATATTTAGACTTTGTACCTTCAAAAAAAATTTTTTTTTTTCAATTATTCTTTAAAAAGGTTGTTTAAAATAAACAAGAATTTTTAATAAAACATGATTTGAGCTTAATGGGAACAGGGGTGTGCTTAAAGGGTACAAAAAAATAAAATATTTTTGTGTGAGAGATTAATATTTTATTTTTTTATTTTAACGTTTTGTACTGAAACTTATCTCTTCTGCACTAAAAATGTCTCCATGTTGATTTTGGTGAGCTTAATAGGTACGTTTACGTGCAACGAAATACCTTATATCAGCAGACGATATGTGTCTGTGTTTGTGGTTGAAGACTCCTTCACCGGCTACAGGCCCCTCATTTGCGCGCGCGTGTGTGTGTGAAATACAGTGCTGAATGAAAAAGCGGGGCAATTTGATAATAATAGCCGAATTATAATGGGCCGCCTCATAATAATAATAATAATAATAATAATATTATTATTATTATTATTTAATACATTAATAGGAGAATGTATTAGGACCGCGCGTCCTGTGACAAGTTTGCCGCATCAGAGCACGGAAGTTATCAGTCTAAAAGTTCTGCAAAATCAGTCAACGGTGAAAATCAAAAGCAGATTTATTTTAAAGACCAACAGTTTAACACTAAATATTGGACATAAACGAACACGTTAAATATAAAGCATTTAAAACAGGTAAGTTCATATATTTAGACTTTGTACCTTCAAAAAAAATTTTTTTTTTTCAATTATTCTTTAAAAAGGTTGTTTAAAATAAACAAGAATTTTTAATAAAACATGATTTGAGCTTAATGGGAACAGGGGTGTGCTTAAAGGGTACAAAAAAATAAAATATTTTTGTGTGAGAGATTAATATTTTATTTTTTTATTTTAACGTTTTGTACTGAAACTTATCTCTTCTGCACTAAAAATGTCTCCATGTTGATTTTGGTGAGCTTAATAGGTACGTTTACCCTACATCAGTCATACAGCGCTCCGGACCGCGCGCCCCATGATGAGCCCGACGCACCACCACAGAAACAAGAATGAGATGCGTTCTAACATAACTGTGGCA
>NW_015635553.1:44060-44180 GCF_001515625.1 Sinocyclocheilus rhinocerous | reverse complement strand
ATAATAATAATAATAATAATAATATTATTATTATTATTATTATTTAATACATTAATAGGAGAATGATCCTAATATCCTCTTGACTATCGACAAAGACATCTGCTATCGTCGATATCTCTG
>NW_015635553.1:33369-43850 GCF_001515625.1 Sinocyclocheilus rhinocerous | reverse complement strand
AGGTCTGCAAAATCAGTCAACGGTGAAAATCAAAAGTAGATTTATTTTAAAGACCAACAGTTTAACACTAAATATTAGACATAAACGAACACGTTAAATCTAAAAGTATTTAAAACGGGTAAGTTCATATATTTGGAGTAAATTTAAATTAAACCGATACATCAGTCATACAGCGCTCCGGACCGCGCGCCCCATGATGAGCCCGACGCACCACCACAGAAACTAGAATGAGATGCGTTCTAACATAACTGTGGCATTAAACCAGGCTCGGTTAAAATATTGCACATATATATGCCGTTCAGATTACTTGTTAAAGTGTAACGAAATACCTTATATCAGCAGTAATAATAATAATAATAATATTATTATTATTATTATTCTTTAATACATTAATAGGAGAATGATCCTAATATCCTCTTGACTATCGACAAAGACATCTGCTATCGTCGATATCTCTGACTATCGTCGATACACGACACTATCATCTATCGGCACAACCCTATGACCACATACTCAGTTGTTACTCCTCAATTACCATTATTAAGAGTAAATGGTGTTCAGTTTCTAAATAAATGCAATAACCACTATCACTCTCAAAGCATATCCATCACAAGGGTACAAAAAAGTATACAAATGTTATTATATTAGTTAAGTTAAAATTACCTACAATATCCAGTTACACCTGTAGGAAACTCAGAAGTGAAGACCAGTAGATGGGTGAATATTCAGCACGATTCTTTATTAAGAATGTTGCATTGCAGTCATCCAGTCTGACTAAGGCCGTGAATCACTGTTGTTTTATACAGATTTCAGAAGGCCGTCCTTACAGATGAAGACAAAGCACTCAGATCACAAACTTAAATAGAGTATTCAAAGGATGTTAGCAGTTCTAGGAACCATTCCGTTTCAACAGCTCTAATCCAATCAGCAGAATGATAGCACTCATTATGAGAGACATCAAGAAAACTCTAAATGCATTCACTCAGGTGTTGATTAGCATGAACAATGACACCAATTAAAGGAATCAGGCAGAAGCACCAAGAGCACCACAGACAAAAGATTGATTTTACATTTGTATCACACACCTAAAGCAAAAGAAATTCATTTTAACATTTAAAAGACATTTATGCAATCTTTGCAGTAATGATATTGAAATGACAATCATAAATAATAAATGTCCAATCGTAAATAAATTTGCCAAGAAGGAATTTGTTAACAAATTTATTGATGTGCCTTTGTTACAAAATAAGTCTGCATTATTTGGAAGTATTTTGGACAGTGCAAATAGTAGCTACACAGTAAACTGTGTTAATTCTTGCCTTTTTTTTTCTAAATAAAACAAAATTTATCAAGACTTCAAAAGTTGAAGTGAACTGTAGGTAAATAGTAGTTTATAAATATTTACGAATAATAATAAGTAAAGTCATTGAGATTATTTGAATGAAATTTTTTTACATGTTTGTGTATTTATTGTTTTTATATTAATTTATTTTGATTTTATTTGATACCTGTGGCCTGTAGCATGAAGCGACATGAACAAACTCAGAGTTGCAGAGTAAGCTTTGAGTTGACAAAACCTGACAAACCCAACCTGGTTTAAAGATCAGGATCAGCTGTTGCACAACACTCAGTATAAATGTTCTGTCAACTCAGGTTTGATCCAGAGTTTGTGAGGCGCGTGCACCTGAAAGTGTGACACGTGCGGCAAACAGCCAATCACACGGAACATGGAAAGCATCAGTTTGGATTGACTTCTCACGAGAGGGGTAAAAACCAAAACCGGCTTCGTGCTACAGGCCACTGGGAATATGTATGTTATGTGTGTGTGTGTGTGCAAATATGTGTTTGATTTTTGTTTCGTTCTAATATTTAATTCATCAGTTATTTGCATAAATTCTGTTCATTCTTAACATGCAAGTTTCCTTATGTTTTACATCAGTGATTTTACATCAGAGTTTAGCTCTATCTTGCTTCAGCACAGCTGCCTGGAAGTTTCTAGTATGTCTAGCAAGCAGTGTTAAAGGGGTCATATGATGCGATTTCAAGTTTTCCTTTCTCTTTGGAGTGTTACAAGCTGATTGTGGCACACTAATTGTATTGGTCTGGGATCCCTGTCGATTATTATTATTTGCTTAACCACTTTAAAATGGCTTTTTGACTGCTTCCGGCTTTAATGAAGCACAAGACTGCAAATCGAATCATCATCCATGTGGGGAAGAATGATATTTGGAAAGCGCAGTCAGAACTCCTTAAGAAGGACTTCAGCGGATTGTGTTGAAAGGTGCTCCACGCATTCTGTTTATTATTATTTACAGGCCTCCAAAATACTCTCCAGCCTTTGCTGAAGAGTTCACAGAAATGCTATCAATGATTTTAATATTCACATAGATAATGCAGAAAACAAAACTACAAAAGAAATTATAACTGTTTTAAACACTTTTGACCTGATTCAGCATGTGCATGGACCCATACACATTCGTGGACATACTCTAGATTTAATCATCAGTAGAGGTCTAAACATTTCATCCATTGTTATTAAGGACGTAGCACTATCTGATCACTTCTGTATTTTCTTTGATATATTGATCTCTGCTACCACTGAATCTAGATCTGTCTCTGTCAGAAAGAGATGCATTAACAAAAACACTAGTGTGCTATTTATGGAGGCTATATCTTTAACACCAAGCATTTCTGCAGACTCTGTTGATCTTCTCCTTGATTCCTTTAACTCAAAAGTTAAAAATGTTATTGATGACATTGCTCCTGTGAAAGTCGGCAAGAAGACTGGCAGACAGTAATCAGCTTGGAGAATATCAACAGCAGTTCAGAGTATGAAAAGACAATGCAGAAAATCTGAGCGGATGTGCCGGAAGACGAAACTTGAAATTCACTATAGCATCTATAAAAACAGTCTTCGTGCTTTCAATGTGGAACTAGGCAAAGCTAAACAGTCATTCTTCTCAAACCTTATAAACTGACTTAACCAACACTCACACTCTTTTTGCTACTGTTGAGAGACTGACAAACCCCCCAAGTCAGATTGCCAGTGAAATGCTTATATTGATCTCTGTTACCACTGAATCTAGATCTGTCTCTGTCAGAAAGAGATGCATTAACGAAAACACTAGTGTGCTATTTATGGAGGCTATATCTTTAACACCAAGCATTTCTGCAGACTCTGTTGATCTTCTCCTTGATTCCTTTAACTCAAAAGTTAAGAATGTTATTGATGATATTGCTCCTGTAAAAGTCAGTAAGAAGTCTGGCAGACAGAAATCAGCTTGGAGAAAATCAACAGCAGTTCAGAGTATGAAAAGACAATGCAGAAAAGCTGAGCGGATGTGGCGGAAGACGAAACTTGAAATTCACTATAGCATCTATAAAGACAGCCTTCATGCTTTCAATGTGGAACTAGCCACAGCTAGACAGTTTCTTCTCAAATCTTATAAACAGTAACTTAAACAACACTCACACTCTTTTTGCTACTGTTGAGAGACTGACAAACCCCCCAAGTCAGATTGCCAGTGAAATGCTCTCCGACAGCAAATGCAATGAGTTTGCTTCCTTCTTTTCTGAGATAATATCAGGAAGGCGATTAGCACATCAACAAGTTATGCAGAGGTCAGACAGATTCGACCCCAATATCAAAAAGAAGATACTATGTCTGCTTTTGAAGAAATTTATAGCAAAATTTTGGAAGAAATAGTACAGCACCTTAAATCGTCAACCTGCTATCTTGACACACTTCCCACATATTTTTTCAAAAGGGTGCTTAACTGTTTAGAAGCAGATCTCTTAGAAGTGGTGAACGCCTCACTTCTTTCTGGGACTTTTCCAAACTCCCTGAAAACTGCAGTTGTTAAACCCCTTCTGAAAAAGAGCAATCTTGATAACACCATATTGAGCAACTATAGACCAATATCAAATCTTCCATTTATAGGCATGATTATTGAAAAGGTAGTCTTTAATCAGCTGAACAAATACTTAAACTCAAATGGAAACCTGGACAATTTCAATCTGGTTTCCGACTCTCATCTGTTTAGCTGTGCATTTATTGAATGAGCACTGTGCAATGTGTGCAATTGCACTATATTTTATGTATAATAATTTTCTATTCTGAACTGTTTTAAATTCATTTTAACCCTCTTAAATCAATTTTTAAATCATTTTCAAGGTTTTAAAATTCCTTGTTTTATTGTTGTGATTTTTTTTATTACTACCATTTTCTTTTCTTTTAATGAAAGCACTTTGAATTACCATTGTGTATGATATGTGCTATATAAATAAACTTGCCTTGCCTTGCCTTTTAGTCATAAAACGTAAAGAAAACGACACACATACAGCAAGATAATATAATTTAATTTACCTGGCCTATCACTTGAAGCAAACATCCATCCCTTCTTAAAAATCTGTGTTAAAAGAGAGCTGTCTGTTGTGCTATTTAATTAAACAGACTGCTGTAGCCTATATCCAGCTTAGGCGGGTTTTCCCTTTTTTAAAATTTGTATATATACTGTTTGAATGACAGCTTGGTAAATCTGTTAGCAATCAAATATTCAATATCGCTACTCATCATAAGTACTTGGTACATTATCAGCGCAGCGACAGACGTTCAAACTAATATCACGTAATATACGGCTCTATGAGGATTGGTTGATATCAGGAGGAGGCTAGCCTCCCTTGCAAGGTTTCTTTTCTCAACACTCCTCAGCGCTGAAAGTGAACACTCGATGGTGATTGGCTAATTTTTTTTACCAACTGAGGCACGAGAGCTCAGCTCTCCCCCGGCCTCCCCCTCCCCTTCTCTATCATTAGCGGTTGTAATTACATCAGCAGATTCGGCACATTCGCGATAGAAAAGCGGCACTTTCCAACTTCATTAACATGCTATGGTATTACAGCTGTGAAATTAATTTACAAACAAAAAATACACATTCTGAAACATGAACTGAAATGAATTTTATTAACATTAAATCGTTTAAATTTTAAAAACATTAAAACATTTATTAACCTCTCATTTTCATCTCAAAATTATGGGGAAGCTGTGCCTCCCCTGACGAGCCGCCACTGCTAGCAAGACCTTGATTAGCTGGTTCAGGTGTGTTATTTTCAGATAAATATTCATATATTTTAATCAAATCCACTAACTTGTTTGAAGAATCAAATTAGCCAGAGATCAGTTATCAGGATCAAAATATTTGGTATCTGTCAAATCATCTAAGATGCATTAAGCAAGATACGAAGAACTGACCTCAGGTCCAGGAGAACCCCCACCACTGCACGTTTTTGATGTCTCTCTTATTTGACACACACATTTGAGGTGGTGGAATCTTTATTAACGATCTGATGAGTTGAATCAGGTGTGTTTGATTAGGGAGACATCTAAAATGTGCAGTGTCTGGGGTTCTCCAGGACCAGGATTACAATTTTTGAACCATTGATTAAACTATTATAGAAAGTTTATTAATACACATTCGAGTGATTCTGAGGATGTTAAGTTAATGGGGTTTAATTCCAGGCTCCATCACAAGTCAGAATTGTGGACTGATATTTTTCTGAATATTTCATCCAGTTCCTTCTACTTGAAGATCAGATACATCGCACCGGCATATGGAGGGAGTTCAAGCTGGCCACAGAAACTGTGCAGAGGACTTGTCTGGTTCTCGTGAGCTTAGCTGAGGATCTGTGCCGATGGCTGTCGTGCCAGTTATACTTCCAAATAATAAATGTTTACTTTCTAACAAAATCAAATTAATTCACTTGTTAATCTACTCAAAAAACCTCTTGACAAATTGATTAACAATTGTAAATGTAAAAAAAAAGAAAGACAATCTGATCCAATATCATTACTGCAAAAGACAATTACTTGGTCAAAATGAAATTGTAGCCTTAGAAAGTCAGCAGAAAGATACATGCCATTCAAATTTTAACTTTGCTTTAGGTGTGTGTGAAAACATGTGAAATCATGGTAAGTGAGTCTAACCTAAGTCTTTATTGCCTGTTGATGCTTCTGTCCCATTTCTTTAATGGGTGGCCATTGTTAATGCTAATCAGTACCTGAGTTATGTGTGATTGCAGTGCCTGAAAGTGTGACTTTCCCTGATCTCTGTGATGAGTGCTATAGTTATGCTGATTGGATTAGAGCTAGTGAAAATCTGGGCAAATTTCTTTCTAAAAAACTTCTAAGGACGGCCCCTAAAATCTGTATAAAACTACAATGTTTCACTGCTTCAGTCAGTCTTGATGACTGCAGCGCGACAGTACAATCTCAATCAAGAATCCTGCTGAAGATTCACACTCCCTTTCCACACGAACGCGGTTATTTTTAAAACCGCAGCTTTTTCTACGCGGTTTGGCCGTTTGTCCACACGCAAACGCAGCACCAGGTTACTGAAACCGAACATTTTTTAAAACGCCTACCAGGGTGAAGATTTTCAAAAACTCTGGTTGCAGTGTTATCATGTAGACAGCGAAACCGGAGTTTTTGGCTTGTGACGTCGGAGCTTGCACTGTTATCTCCGCCTACTGGAAACTTTTTCAGGCTTCTGATTGGCCAACATGGCTTTACGGTTGAGATTATATCGCCACCTATAGGTTTGGCATGCTCTTGACAGTGCTTCATAGCATGCGTTTGCGTTTTCATGTGGACAGAGATTTTTTTTAACATGGAAGAAGGAAAAACTCTTTTTTTTTTTTAAGTTTATAAAAATACCCGTGTACATGTGGACATGGCCACAGTCTCCTGGTCTTGCGTCAGAGTTTCCTACATGTGTAATTGGACATTGTAGGTATTTTGTGTCAAAACTTTAATTGCACAAACATCATAATTTTTATGTTTGCTTTTTTGTACCACTGTGATGGATATACTTATACAATTTGAGTGTTTCTAATAAACTGGTTATTGCATCTTATATCTGGAAACTGAACACCATTCACTTTTAACAGTGGTAGATGAGGAGTAACGCAGTATGCTGTCATATTGTTTTGCCCATTGATGAAACTGAACATACATCTTTATTCTGTGAACCATATTCCTTTCTTATGTTTTAAAAAAGCTTATATACATTACCACAGAAATCAATAAGATCAAAGACAAACCATATGTTTCCTTTCAATCCTTGTTACATTTGTACATTTGTGTATCTGTTATTCCATAGAAGGGTTTTGTGGGAAGAAAAATTATGTTTGTAAACAAATTTCCAATAAAGGAAATCTCAAATTTAAAACAAATCACAAATGTAATTTTGATGTACAATTTCTTAATATTTAAAAGTTTTTTCAAATCCTTTGTAATATGAAGACAAACATACTTGACTTAATCCTTGACTGGGAATATCACAAATGCTTTGTAGTTAATTGTGATTTACATGCAGTGCTTAATTTGTAAATTGCGAGGTCCCGGAACAAAGCAGGGTAACGGATCCGGCATGTGATTAGAGGAAGGAGAGGTAACGGACCATTCACACAATTGGTGGACCAGTTTAAGTGATTAACAGCGTGCATCAGTTGCTTTTAGGGTCCATATCATGAATAACCTGGAAAAGCCATGAAATTTTAAAACAGCAATTTCCAGGCCTGAAAAAGTTGTGGAATTTTATTTTACAAATCTCTGTACAATAGAGTTATATTTAATCAGGTCCTAAATTTCGGTGGTGGATTGAGTGTAGCTATATCGTATAGTTTTACTCATTCCCGCAACTTTCAAGTTTATAATGAGGGAAATTCCTGCATTTATTCAATATAGCATGTAGGTTAGATGAGCAAATAAATCCACACAAACTATAAGATTAAATCAGTTATTTGAAACCAGCATTTGAAACCATGAACTCTCTCAGAGCGCGCTTCACATCAGCGCATCTTGTCTGCACTACAACGACCTGCTGCTCGCTGCGATACAAGACTTTCATTCGCATTTCGGGACAGCTGACAGAACTGTCACTTGACTAATCGGGTCATTGTTGCATTGTCACAGAAATGTATGATTTGCACATCTTTTTAGGTATTTTAAGCCATTTGGTACTCGCGCACTCCAGAGGCTGTATTCTGTGTGCTCACACAGTCACATCCAAATTGCGTGGCTGCGCGCATATAAAGCCGCCTCGCGAGTATTATATAAGAGTTATTTTTCGTAGTTTATTGAGCTTAAGCGACCAAATACACACAAAATGATGTCTAAATGGCCGCCCTGGCGAGTGTCCTCTTTAGCACAGTAGGTCCCTAAATGTAAACAGTTGAGAAAGAAAACGCATGTGTAACAGTATGGATCCGTGCATTTGGTCTTGTGTGAGCAGCCTCATGTGAGCAGCCGTTCACATATCGCGTCTTTTGCGCGCTGAAGTTTATTATTTCAAATGTAGATGTGCGGCAAGCGTGCTTATAATAGAAGATTTTTCATGAAATATATGCACGCTATAGGTAAGCACGAACGGTGCGTGAGGAGGGGGCTCCGCCAAAATGAGGTGCCGGATCGGATTTCGGAGGTTCCGGATCCGACTTGTTCCAGCACAAATTAAGCCCTGCTTACATGCTTGTATAAGACAGAAGATCAGTGGTATTAATAGTTTTGGGAATATGTGATTCGTCTCTTACAGATTCACGTGACACTATTATAAAGATGGCGTTTATTAAAGAGGAGAGTGAAAACATGAAGATTGAAGAAGAATACAGAGTCAAACAAGAAGATACTGAGGAACAAATAGGTTGGTTTTCAATCTCAATGCTGAACTCAAGTCAATTGATCCTTAATAAAATGTCCAGCTCTACAGAAACTGAGAACATACAGAAGTACAGTCATACAGAGAATAATACAGAAGTAACCTAAACATTAAACCCAATTTCTAATTCCCTGAGATACGGGAACGAGTACTGCGTCTGCTTAAGACGCTATGGGAAAACTCCTTTTTCTCCAAATACTGAAGCCTTTTCAATAATGCAGTGTAACTGCACAGCCATTGGTTCGTGCAGTGAATTAAAAACAAACCAATGGCTCGGCAGCGGAGCCTATGGCGACAAAGCCCGCCAGAATGGGCGGGGCATCTGGCTATATAAGCGGGCACTTCGCCATAGTATCCTCAGGTTACTTCGACTGAATCGACGACTGAGTCGTGCGTGAGTACTCGTTCCCGTATCTCAGGGAACCGAGGTTACGTTAGTAACCGAGTACATTCCCTATCGATACTTCACTCGTACTGCGTCTGCTTAAGACGCTATGGGGAACCAGTACAATCCCGCCGTGCTATGCTAGAGGAACGACTAATACTTGAACTTGCCTTGAGCACCAATGGGGCTCAGAGGGACTAAGTATTTTGCAGGGAAGCCCTGCAGGAGTCAATAGAGCCAAACTTGCTGAGGTCGGCCCGGTGCTGAGTAATCGTTCCAAAATTGTACAGCCTCGGAACTCAGTGGGGGCCAAGAGCATACAGTGAAGAAGGCAAACGCCTAAAGCACTGGTTTTGCCATATGGCCAGAGTAAGTCTGTTTAAGCAGAAAGGACCTGAGCCTGTAAGGCCGGGACATCCAGATTATAAAACCTGGTAAATGTGGACGGCGAGGCCCAGCTGGTCGCCGCACAAATTTCTGTAATGGACACACCACTAGACCAAGCCCAGGAAGAGGTAACGCCTCTTGTTGAGTGGGCTCTTACTCCCATGGGGCATTGTAGGCCCAAAGAAGAGTACGCTAGCTCGATAGCGTCGATTATCCATTTGGAAAGTCTCTGCTTCGTGACCAGAGACCCTCTGGTGCAGTCACCAAAGCATACAAAAAGCTGTTCCGACTGACTGAACGGGGCGGATCGCTCAATATATATTCTCAATGCTCTGACAGGGCAGAGTAAATTCAGCTCTCGGTCCTGCTCCTAAGGAGGAAGCACCGAAAGAGTTATTGCTTGTGCTCTGAACGGAATGGCAGATCCCCCATACACTACCGATGGTAATGCCAGTAGCAGAGCGGTTTTTAACGTCAGGGGACGAAGGTCAACGGACTGTAGCAGCACAAAGGGAGGACTCTTCAGAACCCTCAACACTGTGGGCAGGTCCCATGTAGGGACGGTGATAGGGCGAGGCGGGTTGAGCCTCCTAGACCCCTTCAAAAAATGAACAACTAGGTTGTTCCTGCCCATCGACTGGCCAGCTATAGGACGTGTGAGGCTGCTATGGCTGCTACATAGACCTTGAGCATCCAACAGCTCTTGCAGGAAGGACAATATCAGAGATATGTCGCAGGAAAATGGGTCTGCGCTGCGGGCCATACACCAGGCGGAGAAGACTCTATGCCATTTAAGGGCATAGAGCCGCCTCGTAGAGGGTGCTCTAGCCTGAGATATTGTATTTAGCATGCTCTCGGGGAGGTCCGCAGGCTCCCATCAAGAGGCCAGAGGTGCAGAGCCCACAGTTCGGGCTGGGGGTGCCATATCGTTCTGTTCGCCTGAGAGAGAAGGTCTCGTCTCAGGGGAATGGGCCACGGGGCTGCTGAGAGCAGCC
>NW_015635553.1:27063-33056 GCF_001515625.1 Sinocyclocheilus rhinocerous | reverse complement strand
GACGTGGCTCCGAGATAGCATGTCTGCTCCTTGGTAGGGATGGCTGACGCGAAACTGACGTTTCGACACGGTGTCGAGATCCCGTAGTGCGATGTTTCGAAACACTGCTCCGAAGTGTGATTCGAAACACCCATGTCAAGTGACTAAGGCGAATCAAAGCATCGGGGCGTTTCCCGAGTGTTTTAAAACCCAAATGTGCTTTGATTGACAGGGTCGGGAACAAACCACACAATCGCACATCTGTCTCAATCTAACTCCCACAAAGTATAAAACTGGAGTTAACGCATCTTTACCTAGTGGGTTTTCGTGAGAGGAGAGAGATTTTGCGATATAGTGACATTTATGGGCTTGCATTCTCTTCATTTGCTTAGCTGCTCTAACATAGTGTTACTGTTCACAGAAACCCTAAACTAAGTTTCTTGTGAATATAAGCTCTACTTCATGAGCATAAAACTCTTAACACATTGAAATCTGGTTTCTGCTTTGCAAATAAAATTTCATTAGATATATCAGAAACAACTTGCAGAGAAAGTAGGTTTTCAGCATATGTGGGCTTGCATTCTCTTCATTTGCTTAGTTGCACTAAAATAGTGTTTCTGTTCACAGGAGCACCAATATACTAAGTTTCTTGTGAATATAAGCTCTGCTTCCTGAGTATTAAACTCCTAACACATTAAAATATTTTTTCTGCATTGCAAATAAAATTTCATTTGATATATCAGAAACATCTTACAGAGAAAGAAGGTTTTCATCATATGTGGGCTTGCATTTACTTCATATGCTTAGTTTCTCTAACATAGTGATACTGTTCTCTGAAACACTTAACTAAGCATCTTGTGCATAGGAGCGCTAACATAACTTAATGAGCATAAAACCACTAACACATAAAAATCTGTCTTTCCAATTTGCAAATAACATTCCATTTCATTAATTAGAAACATCTTTCATGTGGGCAAGCTTTAGTCTTAACATTGCATAAACAAACTTTGGTTACACTTTACTTGAAGGGGTGTGCATAAGACTGACATGACACCTTCATAATCATGACATGACACATGTCATGAAATGATGGTTTTTTATGCATGTTTATGACAACTGTCATTAAGTGTCATTCGCTCAGTTATGTAATTTTTAATACAAAGATGACATTGTTTGAGATGTCTTTGTTATGGGCTATGGTAAGGGTAGGGTTAGGTCAAATAATGTCATATTTGCATTAAAAATGACATAACTGAGCGAATGACACTTAATGACAGTTGTCATAAACATGCATAAAACCTCCTTCATATTCATGACATGTGTCATGTCATGATTATGAAGGTGTCATGTCAGTCTTATGCACACCCCTTCAAGTAAAGTGTTACCAAAGTTATTATTAAGATATTGACAGATAGGCTATAGACATTGACAGATAGTTAGGAAATCTGAAGAAATTCTGTGTAAAAAAAGAAGTAGGCTAAGACCATCAATAGCAGAACAATTCATATTTTTACATAAAAATCTTTATATGTAAAAAATGCAAGACACTGTGGCTTGATGTCTTTTATTCATGTTCATTTTCACATTCATGTTCATGACCAAAATAACACATATTTATTCACAAAGAGTTCATTCAGTTATCAGACCGATGTTACAACACATTACAAGAACCGAACAATAAAAACACAACTTTTAATTGTGTATTATAATTATATGAATAGGTATGCGTTACCCTGGATTCGAATCTGAGATGTCAGCACGCCAGTCGAGCACACCAACCACTCCCCCAACTCACTTGGTGGGGTAACGCACTCATATAGTATGTTATAATTCGTCAGTTCGCTTAACTGATTCGTTATCAAGACTGTTTCAGAGCAATACTTAAAAATGACCACTAGGCATCACCGTAGAGACGGGTGTCGAATTGTTTCGAAGCCTCTGCACATTTACTTCGACTGTTTCAGTGTTTCACGAAGCCTCGCTCTGCCCACCACTACTCCTTGGTTCAACCTGCCGGGCACATGCGCTGCTCTTAGCGAACGCAAGTTGAGCTGAGCCCATTCCAGGAGGCGCTCTACCAGAATGAAGAGGCGCTTCGAGGAGAGACCGCACTGGTGATTTATATATGACACCACTGTCAGCTGTCTGAGCGGACTAGCACGTGGTGTCCCCTTAGGTCTGGCAGAAAGGTGCGAAGGCCCAAACATACTGCCAGCATTTCCAGGCAGTTGATGTGAAGCCGACTCTCCTCTTTCGACCAATGGCTGGTTTGCCATTGCACAGCGCTCCCCAACCCGTGTTGGAAGCGTCTGTCATCTCGAGACGACAGTGGTAAATGTGTGTCTGGGAATGCACCTTCCTTCTGCAGACCATTCCCAGGGGCACGCCCCGTTCCATCCACTGAGAGTCTTTCCAAGGGGCCAGAGCTGCTACGCAGGCCTGGTTTACCTTGACACGCATGCGTCCATGACGCCAGGCGTGGGACGGAACTCGTGGTTTCAGCCACTACTGAAGTACCAGAGATGCAGAGGCCATGAGGCCCAACATCTTCTGAAACGCCTTGAGAGGGCAAGGGGCTCCAACTTTGAATGAGGTCGCGAGCTACCGAATAGCCAGTGCACGATCTGGCGTGACTACTGACCTCATTCGGGCTGAGTCGAGAACTGTTCCCAGGAACGATATCCATTGGCTGGGGGACAGCGCGCTCTTGGCAAAATTGACCCTGAGTCCCAGGCATTCTAAGTGGCTGAGGAGGAAGGATCTGTGAGATAATAGCTCGTTCTCTGACTGGGCCAGGATGAGCCAGTCGTCGAGATAATTCAGAATGCGGATTCCCATCTGTCTCAGCGGGGAAAGAGCCGCATCCATGCACTTCGTAAAAGTGCAAGGAGCTAGGGACAGTCCAAAGGGAAGGATCGTGTATTGATATGCCACTCCCTCGAAGGCGAATCTCAAGAATCGCCTGTGGTGGGGGGCTATCTGGATGTGGAAGTAGGCATTTCCACATCCAGATAGAACTAGAAAGAACTAGTCCCCTGGGCACACTTGAGAGAGGATCTGCTTCAGTGTAATCATCCTGAATGGCCGTCTCATGAGGGCGCGGTTCAGGTGCCCGAGATCGAGGATGGGCCTTGGGCCGCCATCCTTTTTGGGGATGAGGAAGTATTGGCTGTAGAAGCCTGACTCGCTCTGAGCTGGGGGAATCGTTTCTATGGCTCCTTTCGCCAGCAAATTCATCACCTCGGCGCGCAGGACATGTGCGTCCTTGCTATGAACCGAGGTGGAGACCACGCCGCTGAATCGCGGGGGTCTTCCAGTGAATTGAAGTGAATAGCCTCGTTTTATTATCCCCAGAACCCGTTTTGACACTCCGGGGATGGCCTGCCAGGCCTCGACCCACGTGGCAAGGGACTGGGTTGGTTCGAGCGACAGGCCGCCTTGCGGGGACCCAACGCTCATGATAAGCGGAAGAGGAATTTTGCTCTCTTTTTGAAAATGTTTGTGTTTTATTTTTCTCGCTATAACAGCGATCGGTTGTGTGGGCGCTAACTGAACGGGCCCAGGGTTCACAACAGTATTTACCACAAACACATTGCCGTCGGCACCGGGAAGTAAACGGGGTGCTTGGAGGCACAACAGAGGCTGCTTGGGGGGTGGTCCGGCGATGGCGAGACTTTGCCCCCTCCTCTTCCTGTCCCGCAGATTAGGTTGATGCCTGAGACGCCGGGTCCAGCACTACCTTGGGCCGGGGTCCCTGACGCTTAGGGAATGGATAGAGTCTGGCCGAGCGGGAGCGATGTCGGGGCTCAGGCTTAGAGGCTGGCGGTGCAGCCGATGATGCGGGCTGAGTTGGCGCTGTCTTGGGGCGACTGGCAGCAGCTATAGAACTGGAGCGCTTTGGCAAGAAGTGTCGCATTGCCTGGGACGACTTCTGCGCAGCGGTGAAGCGCTCAGTGAACCCTTCCACGGCAGGTCCAAACAGGCCAGAGCGGGAGACCGGGGAGTCGAGGAAGGGGACCTTATCTGCATCCTTGATCTCTATGAGGGTCAACCATAGGTGGCGCTCAAGCACCACAAGGCTGGCCACGGATCTGCCGATCGCCTGAGCCGTCATCTTCGTGGCGCACAAAGCCAGGACGGTCGTGCTGCGCAGCTCTTTGAAAGCTGCGGGGTCCGGTCCAGACTTGTCCATGTTCTGGGGAAATTTGGCCTGAAGGACCTGTAGAACCGCCATAGAGTCTTGATCCGCTGCGAGGCTTGTTCATGGTGAAGGCTTTGAGTCTCGTAGAGCGAAGATCTTGCAGTCGTTGCTGAACGAACCAATGGCCGCGCAGTTACACTGCGTTATTGAAAAGGCTTCAGTATTCGGAGAAAAAGGAGTTTTCCCCATAGCGTCTTAAGCAGACGCAGTACGAGTGAAGTATCGATAGGGAACAACAAGTAATTGCTACTTGTCCTCAAACGTGCTGTACTAACATTTTAACATACCTGAACATAAATAGCAGTAAATGCAGAAAAAGGCTTACCTAAACAAAGTGATTGGGTTAATCTTTTTCACATTTCCTTGGTTGGTAGATGCACCAGGGACCTGATTATAGCACTTAAAACCTGGAAAAGTCAGATTTTCATGATATGTCACCTTTAAATCAAGGAAGAATTAATTTGGTAATGAGTGGATCATATTGACTGTTTAAAGCCGAAGATCCTCTACACTGGTATTTTGAGTTGTTATTCTTCTCTGCTTTTAAAGTCTACCATCATATTCACTCTTTTTAAAATTTCGCATCCTTTGCAAAAGCAACACAAAATCACTGTTTAGCTAAGGTTGTCAATATAGTACATTTTGTACATGATCCCCATATCAAAAACCATTTCAATCACCAATAAGAACCATTGATATTGTGAAATATGAACTTCAGCCAGCATGTGTCTTGCACATGGCAGAACACCACTAATATTTAATAAAACGGGTGAAAATATTTATCTTGTAATTTGTGATACAGGTATAGTTTGGAAATCAATAAGCATGGACAGATTGTGGGTAGAGATGAAATGTATAAAAATGGCCCGGAGTCAATTTTTCCACTTATTACTATGGTTACCATGCATTAAGATGAAGATTATTTCAAGGCATCTGTCAGTTTTTTTTTGTTAGTTTTTTTGCTGTTGGTAAATGATGCAGAGAACTTAATGCTGATGGTTTCCCCCTTATTAATCAAGCAAGTGGCAAATTCATCAGCAGTCAGAGAAGACATGGAGGGGGACAGAGTAGAGAGGAGAACATTGTGAATATTTTCCATGTGTCTAAGGTGTTGCTGATCTTGTTTTGGTAATAAGAGACCTTGGCAACAAAAACTCTAGAGGAGAAATAGAATGGGAGGAAATGATACTTGCTCAGTTTAGCTGGGTATTTTGTCTTGTGCCATTTCCTCTCAGGAACTCTGAGCTTGGTTCTATGGTTGCGAAGCACATCTGTTTGCAAGATAAATGATGCTTTGTAATGCAAAAGTAGTTTCACACACAGCATGTTGTGTTTGCATGTGTGCTTTGTTAGTTACTCCACTTTTCCTTACGTTTATACATTTCTTTTATTCATATTTCATGATGTTCCTTGAGCGCAAGAGTGTACCCGCTGCTCAAGAATTTCGAAGGACATCGTTATTGGCCTCTATAAGTTTCTGCACCCTGTCTGAAACACGTCTCTATGCGTGTGCGTGCTTTGGATGTGTGCGAGAACAGCGCGTGAGTAACGAATTTAGTTCTCTTCCGTTTCTTCGGTAACACTTTATAATAACTGCACACTATAAATCATTAGTTAAGCATTAGTAAATAGTCAATTCATCCTTTATAAAGCATTGTTCCAACATTAAATAGGCATTAGTAAGCAGTTTATAAATACAGCTATAAATGTTTTATTCTTGAGCATATCTATAATGTTTAATAATTGTATTTTCATACTTTATTAATGATCAATTTATCATTTCTAAATTATTACGTTATTTACAAACCAGTTA
>NW_015635553.1:26606-26754 GCF_001515625.1 Sinocyclocheilus rhinocerous | reverse complement strand
GGCTCCTGATCCCCAGTCCAGCCCAGGAAGGGCTCCTGATGTTTCGTTCAGCCCAGGAATGGCTCCTGATGTTTCGTTCAGCCCAGGGTGGGCTCCTGATGTTTCGTTCAGCCCAGGGAGGGCTCCTGATCCCCAGTTAAGCCCAGGG
>NW_015635553.1:23447-26593 GCF_001515625.1 Sinocyclocheilus rhinocerous | reverse complement strand
TGTGTGTGTATATAAAGTGTTCCCAGTCCCTAGTTCTCTGTCCGATGTTGAAGGTCTTCCTGTATACGTCTTCCTGAGTTCGTCTCCCTTGGTTCCTTCCTACGAATAAAGTCTTGTGTAAAGTATTCTCCAGCGTCTCCTCGTCCCTCGTGTGTGTGCACCCGTGACACTGTGTTGTGTTTGTTTATTTTTAATTTTTTTTGTTTGTTTGGAAGATAACTGAGCCTTTAGTCTCCTTTGTAATAGATGTGCTTATAAATCAAGAGCAAGGCATTTATAGCTGTATTTATAAACTGCTTACTAATGACTATTAATGTTGGGACAAGGCTTTATAAAGGATGAACTGACTATTTACTAATGCTTACCTAATGATTCATAGAGTGCAGTTATTATAAAGTGTAACCGTTTCTTCTTCTTCTTGGGGTTTAAAATTGCTTCAACCTGTAAATTGGCAAATTAATCTGCAAATCACATATGTGCCGAACTGTGAGGTCTGGTCCGTACATATCACGGATAAACTGCAATCTGTTTCACCCCTAATATATGAAAGATCATCAGAACAATCTTTCATTTACTAATTGAACATTTAATTTACATGAAATTGCCAAATTGCTACTCCATAGCAATTGCGTAATAATACAGAATAATTAAAACAATCATTAACGCGCAATAAATAGCACAGTGTTATATCTATACACATTTTTTGCCAGAACGTTCTTGCGACCCGGTAGCAACTCTTCCACGGCCCGGTAGTGGGTCGCGACCGGGTGGTTGGGGACCTCTGCTTTAGATGTGTAAATGTTTTGATGTCTGTTTCTTTGTGCCATTAAACTGGTGTTAATTTACATTTCTCTCTTTTCACCTTAGACCTCATGGTGTTGAAAAATGAAAGTGAAGTACTGAATGAAATTGAAGAGAAAGATCATTATAAGAATCATGATGATTTCATAACTGGAGAAAAAACCTTTAGCTGCTCACAGAATGAAAAGTCTCCCTCACGAAAAAGGTCTTGAAAGACTGGAACTAAAAGTTATTTCACTTGCCAACAGTGTGAAATGTGTTTTAGTCAACATAAAAAGCTAAAAGTCCACATGAGAATTCACACAGAAGAGAAGCCTTATACCTGCCAACAGTGTGGAAAGCGGTTCGCTTACAAAGTAAGCCTTAAAAGGCACATGAGAATTCACACTGGAGAAAAGCCTTATATATGCCGTCAGTGTGGAAGGAGTTTCAGTCAACCTGGAAACCTTAACGTCCACATGAGCATTCACACTGGACAGAAGCCTTTCACCTGCCAATAGTGTGGAAAGATTTTCAACCGAAAAGGAAACCTCAATTCCCACATGAGAATTCACACTGGAGAGAGCCTTTTCACCTGCCAACAGTGTGGAACAAGTTTCACTCAAAAAGTAAGCTTTAACAGGCACATAAGGATTCACACTAGAGAGAAGCCTTATACCTGCCAAGAGTGTGGAAAAAGTTTTGATCAACATGAAAACCTAAAAGGCCACATAAGACTTCACTCTGAAGAGAAACCCTACACATGCCCTCAGTGTGGAAAGAGCTTCAATCAAAAAGGACACTTTAAAGACCACATGAGAATTCACTTAGGAGAGAAACGCTACATATGCCTTCAGTGTGAAAAGAGTTTTAATCAAAAACGACACCTTGAAGACCACATAAGAATTCATACAGGAGAGAAGCCTTTCACCTGCGAACAATGTGGAAAAAGTTTCAACCGAAAAGGAATCCTTAACAGACACATGAGAGTTCACACTGACGAGAAGCCATTCATATGTGGTCACTGTGGAATGAGTTTTAAATATAAAGTAGGCCTTAGGTACCACATGAGTATTCACATATGAGATAACTGTTTATATATATTATCAGTTTGGAATTTGTTTCACTGACCGGAAACCTTATGTTTGTGAGACATAATTAGCTGGTTACTGTTACAGTACTAAATCACCTCAGAGGGTAAAATTCCCTGATTGATTAGTCAAATGAAGAATAAACTAGTTACAATTTTACAGACTCACGAGTAGGGCTGGGTTTTGACACAAATTTCACGATTCGATTCGACTCTCATTCACAAGCTTTCGATTCGATTACCGATTCGATTCAATATCGATTATTTTGGATATACTGTATATCAGGTACAGTACTTGGTAAATTTTCTTAAGGAAAAAAAATCTCTCAACTAATGCTGTAAAATATACATGAGAGTCATTTGGTACTACATTAGCCTACTATAATATTGAAGGTTAAATTTGACTGATTTGTAAGCTATAGCATACAACTGTTAAAATTACACAATGAAGATTTTAAAATAATAAAGTTACAATTACATAACAATATTTCTACTTCAATTCGTTTTTTTAAATATAAAAATTTAAATGGTGGCTGTCATAAAAAAATTAAGGATTTATTCAAACATAAATTAAACATAAGAACAGTAAAAAAAAAAACAAAAAAAAAAACACTTGCTTTCAAATCTTTTTGTATTCTATCTGTTTTCTTTTCATTTATTATACAATTAACAAAAGCAAAAAAGACCTCTAACATTAGCTTGCTCTATTCTTTTTCTATTCTATCTGTTTTCTTTTTATTTATTATATTATTTTAAAAACCCTTGCTACGTGTATTGCGTTAAGCTAGCTGAGACTAGTTATAGCACTTGTATATCATTGCTCTTTGTTGATTTTGATTGCTTCCATTGTACTCATTTGTAAGTTGCTTTGCGTCTGCTAAATGACTAAATGTAAATGTAAAAATTATAATGAATATGTTATATGGGGCAAAATACCCCTCTCTACAGTTTATTTTTCTGGCTGACTAACGAGTTTATGGTCACCGATTATGTTTGTTTCTGAGGTAAATGTGATGTTATGTGACATTGTTTACAAGACTTTATATTGACGTCTTTGCGTGGCTGAAACACTGCTTGAGTGATTACATGAGACTGGATACAGATTGTAAAGTTGTACTCTTTCTTTTAACTTGCCTTCGGATGTTTAGTCATGATTATTGTGTGCTGAAACTGGTATTAACGTGGAGGAGATCTGATCAGTTCACGTGCGCTATGCGCTGCCGCGTCATCTATTGAACTGAGGCGCTACAGCGATCTGTCACTCCACATTAAACAG
>NW_015635553.1:18767-22112 GCF_001515625.1 Sinocyclocheilus rhinocerous | reverse complement strand
CTCTTTCTTTTAACTTACCTTCGGATGTTTAGTCATGTTTATTTTGTGCTGAAACTGGTATTAATGTGGAGGAGATGATCAGTTCACGTGCACCCGCTGCCGCGTCATCTATTGAACTGAGGCGCTACAGCGATCTGTCACTCCACATTAAACAGCACCAAAACGCCATTTATTGTTTGAATACAATGGACATAAATTGAAACCCGAGACTTTGTTTCATATTAAAAGCACCAAAGCACAATGCTTATTGCGATTTATTGGATGGGAAGTGCCCTTCAATGTTCCGTCCATTAACTGAAAACAGGCTAGACTAATCGATTCTTGGGATTTAAGAATCGATATCGTTACGTAAAACAGAGAATCGATTAATATCGAGATATCGATATTTTTTACCCAGCCCTACTCACGAGTCTCTCTGAAGATTTAAACAAGACTTCAGATTAAATCATGCCTACTCTGCAGGTATGACAATCAAACAGAATGCTGGACAACTATTATAATAAAATGTATTTGAACATGGCCTTTAGCACACCTTAGCAATCATGTAATAACTCACACCAGAGAGAAGCCTCATAACTGAGGTAACACTTGCAGAAATAAGGCAATCCTGAGGTTCACATAAGCGCCCCCGATATACAGTAGTTCAAAAAACCTGAGCAGTGGACTTAAACTTAGAGGGATAGTTTACCTAAAAATTTGAATTTGCTGTTATTTTTCTCACACTCTGGGATTTTTAAGATTTTTAGCTGAAACTGTGGTCCTTGGTGATTCATTAAATGCAATTCAGCAAATTTGAGAATTAAAAAAAAGAATATCGAGGAACACAAAATTAATACCAGTGGCTCCTGATGATATATTGAGGTCTTATGAAGTGAAACAATTAGTCTGTGCAAGAAACTGAATATTATTTACATTATTAAATATTAGCATACAGAGCCATCTGGCTTTACTTAGCTCTTGCGGTACTTTGTCAAGTCAAGTCACCTTTATTTGTATAGTGCTTTATGCAATACTGATTGTATCAAAGCATCTTTACAGAGACAAACAGGAAAATAGTTTGTCAATAATGCAAGAAGACAATAACTGTCACGAATCCGGTCCATGAACTTCCGTCTGCTAGCCATCAGAGGTCACCCTTTGGCTAGGAGGCTAAACAATACTCGGCAGAGGTAAGGGATAAGAGTGAGTGTTAAATAGGGAGTGAGTAATATGAAACAGCTGTGTGCAATCAGTGCTGTGCAATCAGTGCAATGAATGATGGGATATGTAGTCCGGGGTGATATGCAACAGGGTGTAGTGCGAGAGTCAATGAAAATGGAAAGGGTGACCTCTGATGGCTAGCAGACGGAAGTTCATGGACCGGATTCGTGACAGAAGTTCATGGACCGGATTCGTGACAATAACGGAGTTATTTTTCCAGCTAAAGTCAGTTCATTGATGATTCAGTGATGTCATCATCCAGTTCTCTCTTCCAATAGTGTCTGTGCAATCAGTCAAGCGTCCCCGCCAAAGGCGACAGTGGCAAGAAACCAAAACTCCATCGGTGACAGAAATGGAGAAAGAACCTTGGGAGAAACCAGGCTCAGTCGGGGGGCCAGTTCTCCTCTGGCCTGATGTCATACAGGGATCGTCTGCGCAGCGCTGCTTCAAGTTGAACACACCTGAGGAGGACAAAGCACCAAAGGAAACACAGAACTACAAAATAAGAGTCCATGAGAAACACAGTCAGGGATTGTGACAATTTACAACATTATATGTTTGCTTTTGAACAAACATTCTCCCATACAGTGACCTCAAATGGAATGTTCATTCTCACGTTCAGCCTCATCAATTGACACTGCTAGATCTCTTAATTCCGCATCACACTCAAAGACATTGGTAAAACCAGTTAAAGTTGAACAATAGATATTTTCAGAATTATTGTGACAGAATGTAAATGTTCTGGAAAGTTTACAGACTGTTCAAAGATGTAGTAATATTGTCCATTTCCTATTTTACCAGGATTTTATTACAAAATAAAGTGAATTCCCTTTAATCAAAACATAATCCATGTACATAATCTGTACTTCTCCATGTCAAAACATTTTTTAGGCCAGGGATGTCCAAACCTGTTCCTGGAGGGCCACCATCTCACACAGTTTAGCTCCTAACCTAATTAAACACAAATGAACAAGCTAATCAAGGTCTCAGGCTCTCTAGGAACTTCTAGACAAGTGTGTTGGAGCTGGTTGGAGCTCCAGCTCCTCAAGACATTGGCCCTCTAGGAGCAAGATTGGGCACCCCTGCTTTAGGCTTTTCTGCATCACTGCTGTTAAGACTAATGGCAGCACACCACATCTTTTGACCACTGTTAAAGCAGAAACCAACCTAAGAAGAAAGTGATTGTGAGCAGATTGCGATAAGGACTTGAGGCCTGTTTCATAGAGTATGTTAAGAAAAGTGGGGACTTGAAAGGTTACTCCACCCCAAAATGAAAATATTGTCATTAATCATTACCCCCATGTCGTTCCAAACCCGTAAAAGCTTTGTTCGTCTTCGGAAAACAATTTAAGATATTTTGGATGAAAACCGGGAGGCTTGTGACTGTCCCATTGACTGCCAAGTAAATAACACTGTCAAGGCCCAGAAAAGTATGAAAGACATCGTCAAAATAGTCCATCTGCCATCAGTTCAATCAGAATTTTATGAAGCGACGAGAATACTTTTGGTATGCAAAGAAAATAAAAATAACGACTTTATTCAACAATTCGTCTCCTCCGCGTCACCGTAACGCCATTTTGGAGAGTATCCACTGGACACAAACTGCGTATGCTGTTCTGTGTCAGCCGCACCACACGGATACGCTGTTTTCGTTCAAATCAAAGTGTAAATAAACGTAGAAAACGTGACGGTGACGCGGAGAAGACAAATGGTTGAATAAAGTCTTTATTTTTGTTTTCTTTGTGTACAAAAAGTATTCTCGTCGCTTCATAAAATTAAGGGATACTCCACCCCAAAATGAAAATTTTGTCATTAATCACTTACCCCCATGTCGTTCCAAACCCGTAAAAGCTTTGTTTGTCTTCGGAAAACAATTTAAGATATTTTGGATGAAAACCGGGAGGCTTGTGACTGTCCCATTGACTGCCAAGTAAATAACACCGTCAAGGCCCAGAAAAGGATGAAAGACATCGTCAAAATAGTCCATCTGCCATCAGTTCAATCAGAATTTTATGAAGCGACGAGAATACTTTTGGTATGCAAAGAAAATAAAAATAACGACTTTATTCAACAATTCGTCTCCTCTGTGTCTCTCCGCATCACCGTAGTGGCATTTTGGAGAATATCCGCTGAACGCAAGCAGCG
>NW_015635553.1:12841-17910 GCF_001515625.1 Sinocyclocheilus rhinocerous | reverse complement strand
GGCGATTTTCTCTCACAAATCTCACAGCTTACCCGCACGCTATGAACTGAACTGCTTCCGCATCAATGACAGATAGCTCACTTGCTCTGCTCTTTCCTCAAACACTTTGAATAGGAAGGTGACGTAATTTTGGTCTAGAATCGAAGTACTACATGTCTGCCATCTAGTGGTAGGGAATACAAATGAGATATTACACCATATTAGGAACTACAGTCTATTTGATTAAGTATGACGTCTTGTCGCAATTTTGCGACTTTGGCGCTAAGAGGGTTAAGTTGTGTTCCGAAGAGGAACAAAGTTTTTACGGGTTTGGAACGACATGGGGTAAGTGATTAATGACAAAATTTTAATTTTGGGGTGGAGTAACCCTTTAAGTACAAACCCTGACTTGAAATAACCTAACAAATCAATCAGGGCTAAAGCGGTTCCATAAATGACAATTAAAGTTCACTCAATCTCACTAAATTGACCTAGGCTCAGTGAGTCAAGATGTGCACGCTATTCTTAAGCAGCCCAGATTTCTCATGAAATGAAATTCTCAAAATTCCCTTGATCTTTTGACATATAAGAGGTCATTGTAGTATAAAAACGTCCTGTAAATTTCAGAACTCAAAACTTTCTCTTTAGTCTAAAAACAGCTTACATTGAAGCCAATCTGCTAATACGACAGGTTGTAGAATGTGCCACTTTATGATGTATACTGTGGTTAAACACCGCCTCCGCAGAAGATCAACGCCTGCATCTACGCCACTGCCTGTTTAGCCCCGCCCACCGATTCACGCATGTAGTGTAAATAACGAGAGAAGCAAACGCAGGTCTACAAATAAACCAAACGATAAAGGTGGCTCCAAAGACAACAAGATGTGGTGCAGTGCCAAGTTGTGGAAAAACAGTCTTTGCATTGCCTTCCTTCTGATCCTAACATTAGGAAAGAGTGGATTAACTTTACTTTTACTGATATTCCAGACCGCGTCAGTAAGACCTTGGTCCTTTGTTCACTTAATTTTTTACTGTGGATTTGTTTACAATCGAGGCACAATTCGAAGCAGGATTTTCAGAAAGATTGAAACTAAAAGACGATGCTGTGCCGACTATATTGGATCCGACAATAATGTTGCACCACACAAGTGTGAGTAACTTTTTTATTATGTGGACACTATTGCTTTGTCTGTTGTTACAGATAGTTTGATATGTACTGAGTATTTATGCATTTTTAATCTAAATCACAACAGCGTCCATCTATGAAGGATGTAGGCTGTTAAACACACACAACTGTTAGCCAATTTTTTTAGCCTATTTGATGTTTGCATTTACATCTGTACGCAGTTGGCTCCCCACGGGTACCGCTAATATTTGATGAAATGGGTGGAATTTTATTTACGTTGTCATTTGCGTTGCAGGTCGTGGAATCAATACCTTGATAGCACACGTACATCACAGAGACGTCTATGTGACGTATTTATCAGTGTTTGCTCATCTGCAATACGTCTATAGGACGCTTCCTATCAGATGTTAAATAGACGTCTAGTTCTATAGACGTTGAATGCAATAATTCTGAATAAAATATAAATTTTGCTAAAATATTTGTTGTTGGACATTAAATGTGCCTCATGTAGAATTTTAAACTTACAAGTATGCATATTTTTATGATAGCAATAACTGTTGTAACGGGTAAATCAAATGTAAGCTAATACAGTCCTAAGCTCAAACGAGTTAATCTGTGTTCCTCTTACCAGTTAAAATGTAGTCTGTTTTTGTTATTATTTATTTTCATTTTTAATTTAGTGATTTTAACTTCTTGCTTTAAAGAGCAAGATTTTAGATTTTAATGTTCTACTAAAAACCATAAAAGGTACAGCTGTCATAAAACCAGAGAGAAAGGCTGCATGGCTAGAAACTGCTTATTGACTGAGGCCTTTGTCCACACTAATATGTTTTAGTTAGAAAACACATCTTTTTCTCTCCATTTTGGCCTTCTGTCCACACTGAGACAGTGTTTTTGTCAAGGAAAATGGAACTTTATGAAAACGTCCTTCAAAGTGGATAAATTTGAAAACACTGTTTTCGTGTTGTAGCGTGAACAAATGCTTGAAAATGCTAATGTGGACGGAGAGTGTTTAAAACGAAAAACGCTGTTTTCAAAAGTATCCGGATTAATGTGGACGTAGCCTGAATGCTCAAGTAGCAACCAAGTTAAAATGTTTTCATATATCTTAAAACAATGTAAGCCGCATGGCTTAACACTTATGCTATGTGTGCAGGGGCGTAGCCATCTTTTCAGAAGTGAGGGGAACAGAAATATCAAATGCAGTGTTGGGCAAGTTACTCTGAAAATGTAATTAATTTACTGATTACTGATTACTCCTTTTAAAAGTAATCACGTTATTGTTCTGATTACTTTATTTCAAAAGTAATTAGTAATTAGTTACATTACTTGCAGTAATTACTTTTTTCTCCATGAAATTCATGAAATCCCAGCATACATGCTCCCGATAAATATTTGTTATTAAAGCATCAACATTCACAGAACACTGTTATTTTAACTAAAGCAAGCGGCTGCTGCCTGCATGGTTTGGCATTTATAATCTCTAAAAGACATCTCAGTTCATCGCAATCTCACAAATCTCTGTTATAGCACAACACAATAAATATATGCATAATGAATCGTTCATAATGTCTACAATTCGTGTGTTATAATGAGAGGATTCGTGAGCACGCAAATTTCAGCACTGTATTGCTCAACGCTGCAAACACGTGTTATAGCCTTGTTATCGCCTTGTATAGCCGTGTTATAGCCTTGTATAGCCGTGTTATCTCTGCACTCGCCTATCAAGTCTTGTCCCGCGCCGCACTCTGTTGCGTTGGGTCTCGTGGGAGCAGGTCTCTAATTTACTGGCACTTGACTTGACAGTGCATGTGCTACATCCTTTTTACATTCTAGATTAGAAATCACTGCATTCTGCCAGCAATGTAACGCGGCAGTAATGTATAGAGACCTCGGCTTGTAACTATACTCTAATTACTATTTAGAAAATTATAACACGTTAAATTACTCCGTTACTAAAAAAGTAATCAAATTACAGTAACGCGTTACTAAGTAATGCGTTACTGCCCAACACTGATCAAATGTAATAATAATAGCTTAATAATAGCTTTTTCTTATGTCTTTTAATTGGATAAGAAATCAAATAGTCTACATTGCTGGACAATAACCAATAATTTGTATTCTATAATATTTTTTTCCCCTATATTTTCATAATGGCAATTTTATGATTTGTTTGTATACTGCAGACACTTTTGTTTTTGTTTTTTACTATTTTTACACTTTTTTTTTTTACCACAGAATAAGGCAGAAAGTATATTTTACAGTTTCTATACTGTAATAAATGATACGTCAATAGTACTGCATTATTCATATACTGGAGATAACTTGAGAACCCATATATTGTCTTCATGTTTCATCAGTCATAATGTTTCTGCTTGTATTCAGCCTAGCTACAGTGATAGCTGGATGCCTTTGTCCTTATTAGGGATTTCGTGGCACATCATAAATTATTACTTCTACGAGTCAGTTTTGGATTGCCTTCTGTAATTAATTTCTATAGTATACTGAACAAGGAGCAAATTAGCCTTCTCAAGTCAAGTTACAGTACATAGCGTGAATGATTACACTCCCTCTAAAAACCCAACAAATTCATATATTTCTCTTTAGGGCATGTTTAGGGTTTTTATGATTAAATATTATGTTCATATTCCACAACTACACATGCAGTGGTGGATTCAACTATGGGTCTGAGACAACGTCCAAGGTTTGCAATTAAAAGAGAAGAGTTAGCAGAGATGCTGCCAAGAAAGTTTTTCATTGTACTCAGTGCACATGACACCAAATGACTTTGACTTGACTAGGATGCAACAGGCACCAATAACCACCAGGGCGAAAAGAGGCCTGATCTCCAAGGCCCTTAAAAAAAGGAACGGCAGTGCATTTTCAACATCCCGAAGGTGCGCTCAGTAATGTTATATATATATATATATATATATATATTATCTTTGCTTGCAGTGCATCAGTCACACTTGTCAGGAAAGTGAACGATAACACAAATAAACACATTATTTTATCGAATCACATCATCAATAGTGGTTAACTTTTGTGACTTAGTATAATGCTGTTCATATCAGCAGCAAACTGTAGCAGAGCTCACATGAACCACACCCAAGACCACCCTTTTTAGGCGAATACAGGTATGGTTTGCAGGTGCGCACTCAAAAAACAGAGTTCATATCATCCAAACAAACCAAACTCTGGTGTCAGTCGAACTTGGGTGTGCACCAAAAGTGTGCATGTGAAAGCACCCTGAAAGTGCTTTCACGTGCCCTGATAGTCCGCTTTCATTTCGATGATCAACAGTGTGGCCAGCACTGGTATATCCACCAACGTTTTAGTCCTAGTGGCTTGCATTATTTTGAACCCACACAATCTTCTCATGCTGATTTCCAAGCCCAACAAAATAGTGATTTTTTTTTTCTTCTAAACTTGGGACAGATGTGGTGTTTGGTTCAGAGAAGCAGAAGAAAGCATGACACCAGGGGGTTGTGAAAGCCCTGGGTCTTGTCCTCAGTCTTTCCCAAAAGACTTATGGTCTGAAGAGTGAAGATAGAGATGATCTAGTCTTGAAATTGCATGTATGTGTTGGTCAGACATGTCTGAAGGAACCTGATAGGGCCCTAAGAAAACACAGGCCACATCTTGCAATAGTTGTGTTGCCTCATGGATAATGTTTTGAGAACTGTAAAAAACAGATTCAATCCCCTTGTCCAAATACCCACACTTGTGGTCTTGGCCACTTGAGAGCGCGTGCGCGCGACAGGAAGTAAGTGCGCAAGACTGTCCCAGGTCTTAAAAATACCAAAGCGCAGCGCCCTTAACCCACACTATCTCGAATACCGCTCCGGAGCGGTATTCGAGGGTAATTGTATCCCATCATGCATCATGTTCTGGAAATAAATCATGAGACTTTTTGCCAAGATCGCGAGAGGTCAGGGAAACCTTTCCAATGTAAGTTAAATAT
>NW_015635553.1:3980-12710 GCF_001515625.1 Sinocyclocheilus rhinocerous | reverse complement strand
AACTGCACCTGGATCTTACCTTGTCTCTCCTGGCATTCCGTGACAGAATATAGCAGCCTTACAAGATCCAGCAGTTTGTTTTTCTTTTTCCCTTTTTTTTTTTAAACCATGCTCACTCTGTCTGTCATTGCTGCTATATTGTATTTGTCTGACCTTGATGTTATCTGGAGTTCAGTGTTATTCTGTTCCTTGTGTTTTTGGATTACCTTTTGCCACGTTTTTGTTCCGTTTTGATTATTTGTTACTTTCAATAAACTGCACCTGGATCTTACCTTGTCTCTCCTGGCATTCCGTGATAGTCCCATCAGGTAATGAAAAGTTGTACACACACTTGTGGTCTTCATGCTCACTTGAACACTTGGGCCAAATACAGGAAATACGTCATAAGTGGTCAAGTGCAAAGACTGCAAGTGTGGGTATTTGGACAAGGCAAATGACACTTGCACAAAGTCACAATGAACTCAAGTTACAGAGAGAGAAGTCCATCCAGTATTTTTCCCATTTGACCCCTAGCTAAGCACCTAGTTACTCTTGTATAGACAAGATCCTTGGCATAAATGGTTCCTAATTTATGGGTGAACTTCTCTTTTAGCATCTTAAAGCCAAATTTCTACATAATTTGTAGATCAGAATTAAACCACAGTGTGAGGGAGCTGCATGTCTTTAACTGCTATGTACTTGCATCAAAAAGTACATTATGTTTTCATGTTGTATTGCAAAACACTTCTGCTGCTATTGAGGTGTGATATGGGTAAGGTTAGGAGGGGTTTGGTGGTACGGTTAGGTTTAAAGTTGGGTTAATGGGTAAGGGAAGGGTCAACAGTGTAATTAAAGATGTAATTACAGATATTAATTACAGCTGTAATTACATGCTGGTATTTTTAGTATAATGTAAAAACACATATGTATACAATAGGTGCATTGTATCAAATGAGTAAAGTAGTTAAAGTGGGACCAGAAGCACTTCATTTCCAATCCATGTGTGACCACAATAGGAAATTATTTTTGTGATATATCCAGGGTCTGTCTGATTCTCAAGTGCTGAAAATAGCCCCTTTTACAACCAGCAGAAATACTCACCAGCACAACAAAATTTTGCCTGGTTGAGACATCATTCCCAGCTACAAAATCCCTCCTCTGAGGTAAATGGAATGCAGCATAAATACACAGGATAAGAACAAAAAAATTATTTCAAATCAATTACCAACACTTCTGTTGTCAGAATATTTTCATGATTGGCACACATGAACAGTTAATAAGAACCTACATATCAATGTTCTCATAAAATAAATAAACATTTGCTTAAAGACAGACACCCTAAGGAGATGGAGGGATAATCAGAGATTCCAAACTTTGATGAAAACTATGTAAATTTAAGTCCCATCCATCTTAGTTAGAAAAGTAAAGTGAAAACATAGTTTTTATCATGTGACTTTACTTGCAGACAAACCCCTTTTACACATTTCACTCAAAACACAGTAGCAGGAAACAGGAAACTTCTCATTTCAATGAAAATGAAACTGAAGTGTAGTTAAGCTGTTGTGTGTTTCCCTCTCTGTATTCATGCAGTAAAATGGCAGAAGCCAGATTTTCTCAGGATGAGTTAATGTGTCCAGTGTGTCTGGATCTCCTGAAGGATCCAGTAGCCATTCCCTGTGGACACAGTTACTGTAAGAGCTGTATTACAGGCTGCTGGAATCATGAAGACAAGAAGAGAGTCTACAGCTGCCCTCAGTGCAGACAGACCTTCAGAGCAAGACCTGCTTTAGCTAAAAACACCATGCTGGCTGAAGTGGTGGAGAAACTGAAGAAGACTAAACTTTTTGCTGACTGTTATGCTGGAGCTGGAGATGTGCAGTGTGACGTCTGTACCGGAAGAAAATACAAAGCCGTCAAGTCCTGTCTGGTGTGTCTGAACTCTTACTGTCAAACTCATCTTGAACAACATGAGTTTGTTTAAAGGAAAGAGACACAATTTGACTGATGCTACTGGACGACTGCAGAAGATGATCTGCCGAAAACATGACAAGCTCCTTGAAGTTTTCTGTCGCACTGACCAAAAATGTATTTGTATGATGTGTACAAAGTATGAACATAAAAACCACAACACTGTATCAGCTGGAGAACAGAGGACAGAGAAACAGGTATGAATTATAAACTGAAAATATCAAATATTAATATATAGTTTTGGTCACAGGTCACTTAAGGTGAGTGTAAGAATGTCAAATAACTCCTTCCTATGTTTCGGGGCACCAGGCAGAGAATTTTGCCCTGACAATAAAGAACAATCATGAAAGATTTTTGAATAAATAAGAGTTTTATAAATTAGAGGAAGTTGTAGTCTGACCAGTCTGAAGGATTTGTGCGATATCGTTAACTTGTAGAGCCTCTTAACTGAGTTGGATGTTTCTATGGATGTTAAAACTGTAGTTTTCTGGAAGAAATAGGGTAAACCTTATTCTAGATTCAACAAATAAATTGAGAGATTATTTGTTATTAACTGACATCAGCTATATAAATTCTAATGTAAATTAGATAACCATATACTGACAATACTCACTCAGGGTTTCTGCAGACTTGAACAAGTTAAACTTAAGACTTTTTAAGTTTTAGCGGTAATGAGACCAAAAATAATTAAGACCCATCGAATCTGAATTTAAGACATTTTAAGACTTTTTAAGGACCCGCGGACACCCTGCTCACTAATGCCAAGGGTCTCTGGGATGAGGTTTGGAACGACTGACGTTCCGCCTAGTCATGTGCTCTGTCTGAGCGGAAATGTCTTCCACTTGTTAATCTGGGCCGCGTTGCAGTGGGAACCCTGATAGCACACATACTACATCATGGAGACGTCTGTCTGACGTCCGCATTAACATCTGCAAGATGTATTTTTTAGAGTGTTTGCTCATCTGCAATACATCTATAGGACGTTTCCTATCAGATGTCAAATAGACGTTTAGAAAATGTCTTTAAGATGTTTATGATTTAGAATGTATGTAAAACTGACATCTTAGAAACGTCTATCAGATGTTTGTACACAGCAGATGCTTTCCAGATCAAGCAATCTTTAATAGACATCTTGCAGACGTATGTGTGCTATCTAGGAAGAAAGGAGTTGGATCCGTTTCACAGTCTTGAACACAAAGCACTGGTGAACGATGAACTCCTGAGCACAGAGAAGGTCCTTGGTCTAGAACACGCAGCTGAAGGAGCCTTGCAGGTGAAGGTTCTGAAGTCTGTGCAGAAGATCCAGACAGTCTGAAACACACAGAAGGAGGATCGCTGACGAGACGATTCTGACGTTGGTGGAGAAGATTCTGGCAGTCTGGAACACGCAAACGGAGGATCCCTGAAGAAAAGGTTCTGAAGTTGTTGCAGAAGATGGAGGCACTAAGGTTGTGGTCGTTGTTGCTGTTGCAGTTTCCAAACTCCCCAAATTCTCTTCTTGCAGAGAGACTGCAACAACAACTTAGTAGCATAGCACATAGCAACAACGTAATTTAGCACACTTCCTTGTCTCAGAGAGAACCTTTTAATCTTACCTGAGAAGGAGGGTTTTGCAAATTGGGCCTTTCAGATCCAGATTGTGCTGAAAATATGAAGACCAAACATCAGTGGGTAATGCTGAACATTGACCCATGCATTCAAATACACATCATATAGTAAGGTTGCATAGGTTGTTGTATCACAAACATCACTCATCAAGTAAATGCAGTTTTATAAGTGGATATGAAGAAGGTTTTGTGTCCATTTTGTGTAAATGCATGTGAAGATCTGTTCTTCCTTTGTGGCTTTGGCCATATGGCAAAACTTTTTTCTCCTGTGAGAGGAATTTATGATTGTTCACACTTTGATAAGAGTAAGAGAGAACAAAGCAGTTCCGGCGTGGGGGTCACTGTATGTTAATGTTAACCCCCGGGGAGTAGTTGAGGGTTCAGTGCCTTGCTCAAGGGTCTCACCTCAGTCGTGGTATTGAAGGTGGAAGAGAGCACTGGTTATTCACTCCCCCCACTGACAATTCCTGCCCAACCTGAGACTCGAACCCGCAACCTTTGGGTTACTAGTCCGACTCTCTAACCATTAGGCCATGACTGCCCAATTTATTGGATTTATATAACTGTTTTCAGGATGATTTTATGGTTTTAGTTTTATGTAATATTTACAGTTGGTTTGTCTTCCAGAATCAGCTGAAGGAAACACGAAGGAGGTTCCAGCAGATAATCCAGCAGAGAGAGAAAGATTTTCAGCAGCTTAGAAAGGCTGTTGAGTCTCATAAGGTGAGTCTGGAGAAGAAGAGAAGTTTAAGAGGTCTTAGTCAGCACTCACCACTTTCAGTCCTACTGAAGCCCACTGTGTGATTGTGATGTGTGTCCTAACAGCGCTCTGCACAGACAGCAGTGGAGGACAGTGAGAGGATCTTTACTGAGCTCATCCGCTCTATTGAGAGAAGCTGCTCTGGTGTTACACAGCGGATCAGAGATCAGGAAAAGGCTGTAGTGAGTTCAGCTGAAAGACGACTGAAGCTACTTAAGCAGGAGATCAATGATCTGAGGAGGAGAGACGCTGAACTGGAACAGCTTTCACACACACAGGATCACATCCATTTCCTGCAGGTAACAAAGATCTAAAAGAACAGGATAATAGTGGACTTGAGCAAGATCTTGATGTGACAGGAGACTCACGGTAGTGATGGGAATTCCAGCTCTTTTGGCTCCTAAATGGCTCTTTATTTAGTATCCCCTCTGGCTTTTATAATTCAGCCAAATTTGTTAACGTTTTGACCTATGTCTGGTATGTGTGCACAAATATAATTAAATTATTCAACGAGCAGGCCGAATGCTAACGAGCCTTAACTGACGAAAATGACCATAATTTGCACGATGAATTATCGTCTTGTCATATACAACCATTCAAAAACTCGGCAGAATAGACCTCTAATTTACATACATTCTAAATCATAAACATCTTCAAGACATTTTCTAAACATCTATTTAACATCTGAAAGGAAACGTTTTAGAGACATATTGCAGATAAACAATCTAATAAATACATCTTGCAGATGTAAATGCAGACATTAAATATATGTGATGTATTCAGTTTATGTGCTCTCAGGGTAGTGAACTATCCAAAACACAAATCATACTCAAAATTTAACATGGTGTTCCATATAACAGATAAAAACTCAATTACAGTGTGCAAAACAGAAGCATCCAACAGTTGTAGCGTTATATCTATTAACCCTGAAGCATTGTCACATTTGTGCACGTGTGTTGATTCTGTTGGTGTATTTGCGTGTCACATCAAGAATCATCACCTACACATCAAAGCAGCATAATCAGTACATGAAGTGTGCGTGCCAACAAGCAGTAAGTCAAAAATCACCCCATTATTTTGTCTTGTATTAAGAAAGTAAAAAAATAAAAATAAACGGCTCTTAGAAAACGGCTCTCAGACGGGAGCTGACTCATATCGTTCACTTAAAGGAGCTGGCTCTTAGAACCGACTCGTTCGCAAACGACACATCACTAACTCACAGAGAAACATTTCATGAGAATTTTGTTTCATTGTCATGATTTTTGTTTAACAATGTGCAAGTTGACATCATCACAAAAACCAAACAACCTTCCTTGAGAATGAACACTTTCACAGCAAGATGTAGCCAATTTTAATAGTCATTAAATTCAAGATATTTTCCCCATGTTTTTGTCTTATATTTATGCCAAATGTTATAATTTTGAAGTATTTTTTACAAGCAAGAGTGCTGTTTTTCCTGAACAGTATAATCAGTATTGTCTGTGTTTTATTTATTTGGTGAAACAGGACTAAATAAAACCACAGCAGAACTGTTTTGCATCTCTACGCAATGTTTCAATATGCAATGATCATTAATCAAGACAAGCACAAAACTACCAGGCTTGATGTGGTTCACAAAAACTTCTCTGCTTTAGTGATTTGTGGTCTGGACAGGCTGTTCCAATTTTGGTTCAGCTTGCTGTTTATTACCGACACTGTCACTGCCAGACCATTCTGGGAGAGTTGGTCCAGAGGTCTTTGCATTTGCTTCCTCTTTTCCTGACTTGTTCACCTCAGGAAAGTCATTGCAGAGTTCCTTGCTCAATCTCAGATGTTTTATGTTCCTTCTTAGTAGTCTGTCCTGCAAGCGGCTAAATTCTCACTTTGAAGGTGCAGCCAGAGAACTCAACAAGCTGCACTACAAGGACAAAGTATTATGCCTGTCTCAACAGTCTGTTCTTGTAGTTCTCTGATTTGTTAAATATCAATCCTGGACGAAGTAGACTCGCACATTGGAGGTAGTGTTTTAGTGCATTGTAGCACTAAAGCTCATAACATAGAAACATGCAAACAACATGCTAGTAACTTGCTAATCATGCTAGAAACATGCTAACAAAATGCTAGTAACTTGCTAATCATGCCAACAAAATGCTAATCATGCTAGCAACTTGTTAAACATGCTAATCATGCTAGCAACATGCTATTCATGCTAACAGGCTGGTCTTAGCTGTTTTTTAGCTGAATCAACTGGTTTTGGCTGGATTAGCATAGAAACAGGTTAACAACATGATAGTAACTTGCTAATCGTGCTAGAAACATGCTAAAAAATGCTAGTAACTTGTTAATCATGTTAACAACATGCTAGTAACATGCTAACACCATGCTAGTGACATGCTAGAAACATACTAGCAACTTGTTAAACGTTAGGAACATGCTAACAACATGCTAGTAACATGCTAATCATGCTATTAATGTGCTAATCATGCTAACAAAATGTTAACACCATGCTCATAACATAGAAACATGCTAACAAAATGCTAGTAACTTGCTAATCATGCTAACAACATGCTAGTAACATGCTAACACCATGCTAGTGACATGCTAGTCATGCTAGAAACATGCTAGCAACTTGCTAAACATGTTAGAAACATGCTAGCAACATGCTAGTAGCATGCTAATGATGCTAGAATCATGCTAGTAACATGCTAATCATGCTAACAAAATGCTAACACCATGCTAGTAACATGTTAGTCATGCTAGAAACATGCTAGCAACTTGATAAACATGCTAAGAAAATGTTAGCAACTTGTTAAACATGTTAGAAACATGCTAGCATAATGTTAGTAACATGCTAATCATTCTAGAATCATGCTAGTAACATGTTAATCATGCTAGAATCATGCTATTAACTTGCTAATCATGTTAACAACATGCTAGTAACTTGCTAATCATGTTAACTACATGCTAGTAACTTGCTAATCATGCTATCAATATGCTGGTAACATGCTAATCATGATAGAAACATGCTAGTTATTTGTTAATCATGCTAACAAAATGTTAACACGATTCTAGAAAAATGCCAATGCTAACAACATGTTAGTAACATGCTAATCATGCTAACACCATGCTAGCAACATGTTAATCATGCTAGAAACATGCTAGTAACTTGCTAATCATGAAAACACCATGCTAGCAACATGTTAATCATGTTAGAAACATGCTAGTAACTTGCTAATCATGCTAACAAAATTCTCACTTTGTCCTTGTAGTGCAGCTTGTTGAGTTCTCTGGCTGCACCTTCAACGTATTGTGCCTGTCTCAACAGTCTGTTCTTGTAGTTCTCTGATTTGTTCAATATCAATCCTGGACGAAGTAGACTCACACATTGGAGGTAGTGTTTTAGTGCATTGCCCCATCAGAGCCATTGCTGGTCCGAGTTGGTGTATTCTGGTGATCCAGCATTGCTAAGTAAGGATCTGCTCCTGCTTTCTTTGGTCTAGCCATGAGTCTTTTATGGTTTTCAGAGTTTACTCCACTTTTCCATTACTTTCAAAGTGAGGATATTTTGTGCTTAAAGTCCCAGGCTTCGCTGAATGTCTTAAATTCATCAGATGAATACTGAGGTCCACTGTCTGAAAACACAATATATAGAATTTCATATCTTGCAAAATGAGCTTTCAATTTGTGTTTGACTATTTTTGACTGTGTGTTTTCCAGATGATCCACCTCTCAAAAATTGGAAATATAATTCACTGTGATCATATAGTCTCTGTCACTGAACTGCAACAAGTCTGTTTATTATCTTTTCCCAGGGACGAGTTGGTACTTCATGAGACTCAAGGTCTATTTCAGTTGTTTCACTGTCTCGTGCTGAGCAGGTGCTGCATTGTTCCATAAATGTTTTCAAAAGTGCATTTATGCCTGGCTAGTATACACATTCCCAGGCTCTTCTTAAACATCCTTTGATTCCAATGTGTGATGAGTGGATTTTCTGCATTATTTCTGACCTCAATTCTGTTGGCACAATCGCTTGCTCTCCTCTAAAAATGATACCATTTTGCACATTCATTTCATCTCCAATGTGGAAGTACTTAGGCCACGTTCACACAGCAGCAGAATACAGTTGTCAGTCCTGTTTCTGAGTCCTTAATACGGTTACGTTCACACACAGTTCGGTTATTTACGGGTGTGACAACCGCATTCTGTAACCAAACTCACACCTGTAAATTTTCAGGACTCACAACCGCATTCTCTGAACACACGCGCTGTGTGAACGGAACAGGACTGGACAACTAGTTGTCTGTCACGTCATACAGTGCGAGAGAGAGCCGCTCTGCCGCACAAACGTGCGTCTACCGTGTGTTACGTGTTTTCAATGCTTCGGTAACTTACAGTGGCGGAGAAATGAGCTGCGTGTCATCTGAACGTTTTAGATCC